>NC_084749.1:37016888-37041888 GCF_033978785.1 Entelurus aequoreus | reverse complement strand
CGGTAATTAAGAGTTGGACAATATCGGAATATCGGCAAAAAAGCCATTATCGGACATCCCTAGTTATAAGGGTATTATTTTAACTCAACTTATGGGTTTTCAAAACCATGAACCATTTTTGGGTTGTTTTCCTATGCATTTTTGAGTAAAAGGCCTTTTTTTAATTAAAAAGTTACTTTTTTCTTGAAGGGAATTTTATTATGGAATAAATGTGGGGCGTATGCATGCAAAAATAGTTGGATAAGCGAGCATGCAATCGTTAACATGCTAACAGCATGCCAACTGTTGAGTTAACGTACCAAGTGACACATGCCAAATGTTGAGTTAAAATAACTCAAATGAGGTGTTCGTCCTTTTCTGAACCAGCAGTTGGGTTAAAATTGGGTTATTTCGATAACCCAATTTATGAGTTGCGAGTGTTGGGTTACATTTTGGAGTTACTTTAATCAAGTGCAATCCCTACTTTGGGTTATAAGGGTATTATTTTCACTCAACTTCTGGGTTTTCAAAACTATGAACCATTTTTGGGTTGTTTTTCCAATGCATTTTTGGGTAAAAGGCATTTTTTTAATTAAAAAGTAACTTTTTTCTTAAAGGGAATTTTTATTATGGAATAAATGTGGGCCGTATGCATGCAAAAATAGTTGGATAAGCGAGCATGCAAACGTTAACATGCTAACAGCATGTGTCACGTACCAAGTTTGATGACTGTAAGGCAAACGCCCACAAAGATGGCTGAAAAAATTAGCATGCTATCAGTTAGCATAGGTCAAGTGTCAAGTTATGTGACTATGGTGTAAACGCTAGAAACATTTGCTAAAAAATTTGGGATGCTAATGTTAGCTGCTAATGTTGGCATGTTAACAGTTAGCATGCGCCATGTACCACATTATATGATTTTGGATTAAACAGTTGTAAAATTAAAAAAACAATTAGCATGCTAACATTACAATTGTCAGGTTCAAACACTGATGATATCTATTAAACAAGACAAGAAACAAGGAATTAAACAGACAGAATTAAATTTGGCTCAATTGAGGCGAGACGCTTGGACTGTACTCTTTGACAGTCTCACCACGATCTGACGAAAGATTGTACGCCTCCTCTTTTATTTGGATTTTCCCTGATTACATGGCAACAGCTGTTTCTAAGGGACGGGGGTCATAAACAGCCATCGCCTTTGATTACAAACAGTTCAAAGAAAAGGTAGTAAAACAGTTTTTTAAAAAAAGTCGCCTTAAGGGGAGTCTAGTCCTGCTTCCTCTCCGCTTTGTAGTTCTCGGGCCAAGACAAAATCTTTCTGTGGATTACAATACATCAAAGAAACAGAACACCTTCATGTTGCTTCCCATTCTACACAGTGAAGTTTTACAAGCCTTTTGTTTGGTAGGATCAAAGACAGCTTTTGTCCTCTAGCAGGGCGAGCTGAACTCAATGTAACACAAAGTTTTGTGATAACTTAAGATACAATTATTCTGACAACCATGCTAGCAGTTAACATGTGTCATGTACCAAGTAAAATCAATCTAAGGTGTATGGCTGTGAAATTAGTTAAAAAAAAAAAGTAAAATTAGTTCAAAAAGTTAACATGCTGACATGCTAAAGTTAGCATGACCCAAAAAGCGTTAAAAATGCTAATGTAGCAAAGCTAAAGTAACATTTCTCTTTAAAAAGCTATTTCTGGTTGCATGGATATGGCATAATAATGTTTAAAAAAAAATTATGTGTATATATATATATATATATATATAATGTGCATACCCGGTATGCATCTTCTACGCAATGCGGCATTCTTGCGAGCGGCTAATGCCCTCCACAGTGCAAAGCCACTACTAAATCAGCAATCTTCACCTCCATGTCGGCAAATAAACTGTTTCGTACAAGTACCATTATCAGTGGAGGACGAGGAATATCTAAACATGCAACACTACACAACATAGGAGAATATGCTAACTGCTAAGATAGGGCTTTTAAATGTAAACAAAGCTGGGCGGATCGATACCAATATCAACAGTAACGATACCAAGCATTGTATAAGTACAGTATAAGGTGGATACGACAGTGGTTACATCAATATTTTTCATTAGAAAAAAATATTTTTTTGTTTTTGTTATTGTTTACGAACTCAGGAAATAAGTCATTGGACACAGGAGGACTTTAAGGTAAAAAAACCAAAGGATTTAAATCAGAGCCAAAAGTAGGAAATATTAATCATATATTTAATTGATATTGTTACACCGTCATCCTATGCTTTGTCTGATAATAATTGTGATCAAAAATGTAATCATTCAGTGATTTTAAACATTTAAAGTATCATTATCAGCGTATGTGTATGACCAATACTGCCTCTGTAACTACTTGGTATTTGCTATTTATGGTATCAATTTGCAGTATCGCACACAATTTATGTAAATTATCCAAACAACAGAATAATAAATGTTTATTAGTGTAGATAGAACAAAAAGTAACCAGATATTAACGGTAAATCAGCAACAGTTTTGAGAAAATAATACAACCGGAAAGGACGTAATGTGTTACCGCATATGTCAGCAGCTAAATTAGGAGTAACCTGTTTTGAAATGGTTTTATTATGATTTGCATACCAAGTTATATATCGCGATACATACTGTATCTCAGGTGGCTGCAATATATATTGCGATATACATGTTAGGCCATATCACTCATCTTTATTACTGTAGGCAGTGGTTCAAATTTGATTTCCCGAATCGGATTTGAGTTAGGAAGGTTTATAAATATATGTTCAAATTATGTTAAAATAGTTTTTTCAGTTAAAATCAAAGAAAAACAATTGTGAAAATAAACATTCAAATAAATGTATTGGAACATGGATCAAAGGAAATTCTCATTTGATTTTAAAAAGTATAATTTTGCTAAAATTGTTTCTCATAAATAAAAAAGGGAGTACAAATTTGGCTCAGATTAGATGTTGGTTGTGTTGTATTACTCCGAAAACATTGAAAAAAAAATCAACTTTCGGTGCCATCTCAGCATGAAGCCAAAACGCACCTAATTCAGGAGTGTCAAACTGGTTTTCATTGAGGGCCACATCGCCCATCAAGTTTACTGTGTTTTACAGCATATTACTGTAAATGGAAAACTGCACCACTGTTTTTAACGGTAACAAACTGGGAGCTCAGTAGCCAGAATTTTACAGTAAAATACTTTCTTTTTTTCAGCATATAACTGTAAATGGAAAAACAGAACCATTGTTTTTACAGCACAATTCTGGCAACTGAGCTGTCATTTTATTTTCTATTTTCCTTTACAATAAAATCTATGAGTGTTTTTTTTACAGTACATGGAAATACAGTACCACGGTTTTTATGGGGAAAAAATGGCAGCTCATTCAGCAGAATTTCACCGTCAAAAAAAGACAGAGCTGAAATATTTTGTGGTGTACCTCAGGGATCAATACTTGGACCAAAATTGTTCAATTTCTATATAAATGACATTTGTAAAGTTACAAAGGACTTAAAGTTAATATTTGCAGATGATACAACTGTGTCTTGTTCAGGAGAGAACACACAGAAGATAATACAAATAATAACAGAAGAAATGAACAAATTAAAAAGATGGTTTGACAAAAACAGACTATCTTTGAATCTCAGCAAGACTAAAATAATGCTATTTGGTAACAGTAGAAGAGAAAGTCAAACACAAATACAAATAGACAGAGTAGATATTGAAAGGGTAAAAGAAAACACATTTTTGGGTGTAATAATAGATGATAAAATGAATTGGAAATCTCATGTAAAAAATATACAACATAAAGTAGCAAGAAACACGTCAATAATGAATAAAGCAAAACATGTTCGAGACCAAAAATCACTTCATATTCTCTACTGCTCGCTAGTGTTACCATATCTGAGTTATTGTGTAGAAATATGGGGAAACAACTACAAATGTGCACTTCATTCACTAACTGTGTTACAAAAAAGATCAGTTAGAATAATACATAATGTTGGATATAGAGAACATACAAACCCTTTATTTATTAAATCACAATTATTGAAATTCAATGATTTGGTGCATTTGCAAACAACTAAAATTATGTATAAAGCAAACTATAACCTGCTACCCAAGAATATACAACAATTCTTCTCAACAAGAAGAGAAATATAACCTTAGAAAGGAAATCTAATTTAAAACATTTGTATGCTCGTACAACACTTAAAACCTTCAGCATATCAGTATGTGGAATTAAATGATGGAATGGATTAACCAAAGAAATCAAACAAAGCACCAATATGATTCAGTTTAAGAGACTGTTCAAACTACAAGTGTTCACAAAGTACACAAAACAAGAATTATGATGAACATCTTGAACCCTTTTTTCTTCTTTTTTTTATTGAGACAAAGATTATTTATGTATATAATATTTGTTTGCTTACTATGGTATATTATTTATTTATTTGTTCACTGTTCCGTTACAGAGAACAAGGAAATTGGATAAAATTGCTATGATATAAAAAAGGGGTGGGATTAAATAAGCTCTGCTTCTTCCTACTCCTTTTGGTACGTGCTGTAATGAAACAACTGGAAATGTGTGATGCATTACATTGTATCGTATGCATGTTCCAAATAAACTGAAACAGAACTGAACTGAACTGTTTTCCCAATTAAAATAGTTTGCTGTAAAAACCACAGTAAATTTTACGGTTAAGAAACTGGAAGCTCTTTTGCAGGAATTTTACCGTCATGTCTATTGTAATTTTTACAGTGTACAATTTGATGGATACATTGCTTTGAAATCATAAATCAAGTGGATATTTAAGTATTTATTTGTAACTTAACAGGAAAAAATGGAATGTATGATAGTATATTTTTTGCATTATTAGGTTTTATTAATGTTTTTAAAAATGCAGTTGAATGTAGTAGTACATCTCTTTTTTTTCTGTCAATAAAGTACTTTAGCGACACATCTTTCCGCATAAAAATATGCTGCGGGCCAGATCTGGTCTCCGAGCTTTGAGTTTGACACCTATGACCTAATTAGATCTAATTGGATGAACACAATCGTCACCCACCTGTTTGGTTTTCCTTCCAGGTCCGTGTGTTCGCCAACCGCCTCATGCTGGAAGACGACCCCGCAGCCGACCTGGCGGCCATCCGGATCGCGTCCGTCAACCCCATCCTCGACCCGTGGATCTACATCCTCCTCAGGAGGTCGCTGTTTCGCCGAATCCTGGCGCTGTCCAGGCGATGTAGGACTCGAGGTAGCCCGACAAAACGAGGGCGCCTGTTCTACCCGGAACACATCAAGGAGGACAGCAGCCATGTTTTCAGCCAGTTGATGCTCGCCAGCGTCATGGCGTCGCCCCCTGATGCCAACACTTTGTCACAGTAGCACACAGACATACTTTGAAACACGGGGAACTGAGAGCAAGGAAGATTTGCTTGAAGGAGGAACCCACACCTTTGTGCGCGCAGTGGACTCACAGACAAAACTTGTGGGCTTGCAGCTGCAAAGGGTTATTTAAGGTCAAGCTTGAGACTGGTACACCTGTCAATCACAGGAAGGACACATAAGGAGCATTCACACCATGGCAATTTGCACTATTTGTACATAGTTGGGCTCTAATGGAAGAAGTGGAAACATTCACTCTCACTTGAGCTCTTATAAGACCATGACCCTTTGGAGGGTCAAATAGGACAAAATTATTATTATTATTGTTTTTTTTAATGTATTTATTTTACGTAAGCACGGGGGATAACTTTCATTATCTCCAAGCCTACTTGACCTCTTATAATATATTAAAGGTTGGACGTTTGCAGGAACTATGGGACAAAATTATTATTTGTATTACATGGGGGAACTTTCACCCTCTCCAAGCCTAACTGACCTCTTATAAAACATTAAATGTTGGACGTTATAGAACCAATAGAGGGTCAAATGGGAGAATATAAATATATATATATATATATATATATATATATTTATAAATATATAAATATATATATATATATATTTTTTTTAACTACATGGAAATAAATCATGAAATAATTAAATCATGAAATAATAAATGAATAATTATTTCAATGTTGAAATGATTATTCAAATGATTAAATAAATGTATGTTCACATTAAATCTATTTCATATCAATTAAAATTAATGACACTTAATTTGTTTAAAGATGTATGTATTTTATGTTGTCCATTTACCCCACCATGTTTTTAGCTACGTCCAAACCTTATTATATTCAGTCATGTGAAATGTTCGCAAAAAAGCGGATTTCCGATATAAAAAATTGGTTATTCAATTTGAAAACATGTATTTCATTTTATTTTAGATACATTCATAGGAATACTTCAGCTATCTACAAGCCCATTTGACCGATTATAATATAATAAAGGTTAGATGTTACAGAACCTATGGAGAGTCAAATGGGACAAAATTATTTATTTAATTATTTGGAAAAAAATACATATATTTTACGTAATCACATGGGAGAACTTTCACTATCTCCAAGCATACATGACACTTACAGGGTTCGTACACCTTTTCCATGGCCAAATTCAAGCACTTTTTAAGGACTTTCAAGATCAGTTTTCCAGTTTTTCCCTTCAAAAGGCAACAACCAGTGTGAATAAATCCATAGCCTTGTTGTTTGAGGTCACCAAATGCTATCTGTAGGAAAAATACGGAAAATCCGCTAAAACCTAAGCCTAACATTGAACCAGCAGTTATCATTAACTGAATGGGGCATAGAAAATGAAGCAGTGTTTCTGTAGACTATTCAATGTCATTGGTGTTTGCAAACGTCTCTCCATTTGTCTTGTTTTTCACATTTCTTGTTCTTTTTCTTACTTACAGCACTCAATGACATCGAACAGCACGGATTGATTCACACAAGTTAAGTAGACAACCAAAATAATGAAGCAAAAAACACATCGAACCATGTTGGATTTCCTTTTTGCATACTTTGCAGCAGGCTACACGTGGATTTGGTCCACATTTTATCCAAAGTTTTGTATTTGTCATTTTCCATCCAATGTTTATTAAAACAACAACCTCCCGGCATGATGGACCGATGCACCACTGTCCTCTTGGGGGCGACACAGAGCCGCATGACAACAACCTAATGTAAGGGCTCGTGCAAAGCCAACAGATCAAGCGTGTAGCTTTCATTTTTAAGGAAACTTATCTGATTTTTTTCCATTTTATAATTAGATACATAGATAGATAGATAGATAGATAGATAGATAGATAGATAGATAGATAGATAGATAGATAGATAGATAGATAGATAGATAGATAGATAGATAGATAGATAGATAGATAGATAGATAGATAGTACTTTATTGATTCCTTCAGGAGAGTTCCCTCAGGAAAATTTAAATTAGCCTATTGAGTCAGACTGCCGAGAAACATGATGAACATTTACAAGTACTTCACACAAAATTCAAGCATTTTTCAAACCTTGAAAACACAACAATAAAATGCAACGATTTTCAAGGTTTTTAAGCACCCGTACGAACCCTGCACTTAAATAACCGTCAGTCTACCCCAGGGCAGCTGTGGCTACGAAAGTAGCTTACCACCACCAGGTGTGAATGAATGATGGGTTTTTAACATGTAAAGCGACTTTGGGTACTTAGAAAAGCGCTATATAAATCCCAGGTATTATTATTATTATTATTAAATAACCATTAATAATATATTAGAGGTTGGACATAACAAAGGACCTATGGTGGGTTAAATGAAACAACATTAAATAAATAAATTTTTAAATAATTAGTCAAGTGTGTCATTAATTAATTGGAATGAAATACATAAATGTGCCATTAATTTATACATTTATTTAATCATTTAAATAATCATATCAATATTTAAACAGGTACTTTTTTTTTTAATATTCAAATTATTATTTCATGATTTATGTCCAAAGAGCCTATTGAGTGCACCATTTTCTAATCTAAATATAAGAAATCCACACTGAAAAAAATATTTTTCAACAGAATAACAAGTTGTAATGTTACAGGATATCAAACCTTAACTAATAATAAACATACTATACAATAATACATTTTAAAACCCAAATCTGATATGGAAGTAGATCCCGCATTTCTGCATATTCACATATGTCTTTAAATTGTAAATAGTGTTTTGTAATGGCAACTTAAATAAAAAGTGGTGTAGCCACTGGTGATGCCGCAAGTTCTAATTTGGGCCACGGCACGTTGATAAACTGATAAAAATAACAAGCAATGTTATTGAACAAAAGTTAGCCTGAAAACATTTCAACTTTTGCGCAACTTTTTTTTTTAAAAGCTACAAAAAAATGAGACATTTTAACAATCACCCAAAAAAGCCTATAAAATCTTGAAAGGACTGATTCCCTCGACATGAAATGTTATGAGCGTGTTACATAATGATTATTGTGGCCGATATTAGCACCACACTGTTCTAATTAAATGAAAATATGCTCACAAGTCGCTACAGCAGAGTTGTCCAAAGAGCGGTTCGGGGTCCTTTTGCAGCAATTTTTTTCTCTGCACGTTCTGAAAACACTATACTGAAAAAAATTCAAAGTGAAATAAAAGAGTGAATGTAAAAGTTGAAATGTTGATGCTAATACACAAAGCTGACATGGCTGTATGGTTTTGATAATGAGAAATACATATTTTCTTCACTGCCTTTGATTTTTCAGTCTGTGGCCCTCAGTGGAAAAAGTGCTAGAGCTTTTTATATTCCACCATCAGCTCTGCATTTAAATCACATTACAGCCAATTTAGCCTCTAAAAATACTGACTTGCTCCAGTTTTTGGCATGCTCCAAGGATCAGTAAGGTTTAAAAAAACAAACTGAGTGCCTTGGAGCCAAGGGACTAACTTTAAGAATATTAGATGTTTTTGTGTCATTTAATTTAAACAATGTCTATAGCAGGGGTCACCAACCTTTTTGAAACCAAGAGCTACTTCTTGGGTACTGATTAATGCGAAGGGCTACCAGTTTGATACACACTTAAATAAATTGCCAGAAATAGCCAATTTGCTCAATTTACCTTTAACTCTGTTATTATTAATAATTAATTATATTTACACTTAATTGAACGGTTTAAAAGAGGAGAAAACACGAAAAAAATAACAATTACATTTTGAAACATAGTTTATCTTCAATTTCGACTCTTTAAAATTCAAAATTCAACCGAATAAAAGAAGAGAAAAACTTAAAAAAAGAATTTATGGAACATCATTAGTAATTTTTCCTGATTAAGATTAATTTTAGAATTTTGATGACATGTTTTAAATAGGTTAAAATCCAATCTACACTTTGTTAGAATATATAAAAAATTGGACCAAGCTATATTTCTAACAAAGACAAATCATTATTTCTTCTAGATTTTCCAGAACAAACATTTTAAAATAAATTCAAAAGACTTTGAAGTAAGATTTAAATTTGATTCTACAGATTTTCTAGATTTGCCAAAATAATTTTTTTGAATTTTAATCATAATACGTTTGAAGAAATATTTCACAAATATTCTTTGTCGAAAAAACTGAAGCTAAAATGAAGAATTAAATTAAAATGTATATATTATTTTTTACAATAAAAAAGATAAAAAATTACTTGAACATTGATTTAAACTGTCAGGAAAGAAAAGGAAGGAATTTAAAAGGTAAAAGGGTATATGTGTTTAAAAATCCTAAAATCATTTTTAAGGTTGTATTTTTTCTCTAAAATTGTCTTTCTGAAAGTTATAAGAAGCAAAGTAAAAAAATGTATGAATTTATTTAAACAAGTGAAGACCAAGTCTTTAAAATATTTTCTTGGATTTTCAAATTGTATTTGAGTTTTGTCTCTCTTAGAATTAAAAATGTTGGGCAAAGCGAGACCAGCTTGCTAGTAAATAAATACAATTAAAAAAATAGAGGCAGCTCACTGGTAAGTGCTGCTATTTGAGCTATTTTTAGAACAGGCCGGCGGGCTACTCATCTGGTCCTTACGGGCTACCTGGTGCCCGCGGGCACCGCGTTGGTGACCCCTGGTCTATAGTGAGTGATGTAAGTCTGATATCAGAAATGCACTGAACAGTTTTGTTTCGTTTATTTTTGGAAGCATCTGGTTTGTTTCTAATAAATGTTTTGATGGCTCCCAGCAATCTAAATGTTTAATAATAATTTAAGTTGATCCTCATGCTGTATTTTTTAAGTATTATGTCTTGTGTGTAAACAATGCCCCTGTTTTTTGATTGTCCCCACTGAAAACATATCTGAAAAAAGACATTCAATACAGATCAGTTCAGTATTCTATTTATTTTTCCACATTTAAAAATAGCATTTTCTAAATCATAATCAGCGACACAACTGCCCGGAGCTGCACCGTTGTTACAATGTTTTGTACCGAGACAACCATAAATAAAAATCTATAAACATTAGTTGAGTATAAACTCTGAAAGACAGAGAAAAATAATAATCATACAAGTTTTACAAAGAAACCACCCGCTTCCTTATTGACATGTACTATACATCCCAGTGATCAAAATGAAAGCGGATAGTTTTAAATTGAGCAAGTTCTCTAGAAGTGTCCACGAGACTCAAATAAGCAGCTTGACAATCAGAAAGTCATTTCATCAACTCCAACAACAAGGCAAGGCCTCCACCTTGTGGTGCACTTTGCTTTTGGCAACATGAGCACCTAACAAAACATGATATGGGGAAGTAAGTATGGATGCAATCTTGACAACTTAACCTGACAAGCTTCCATTTCTTTCTTAATCGAGAGATATCAAACACACCTCTTAGATCGTCATTTCTTAGTTGGTTCACAAGAACTACTGTAACCTTTTATAATAAGTACACACCATTTAACATTAGTAAAGCTTATTTGATGAATACATTCATACTCATTAGTACGCTTTTTAAAGACAGTTATAAACATAACCATGAGTACATGTCTCAATGCAGTAAGTGCATGTATATATAATGTCTACAGATTATTAAGTCTTATTTATCTACACTTTCTAAATGACCGAACAAACTATTGACAATACCTAAACATAATGTGAAAATGCTGAATCAATCATCTATAAAAGGGTAAAAATGCAACCATTAAGCTTCTTTTTTTTTTTTTTATAGCTGAGCTTATTAATACAGTATGAATAAAACATTTATAACTGTTTATAAACTGCATACTGATGTCAGAAATATGCTTGGTAAAATTATTGAAGTCAGTATTTACTAGTGCTTAATAGTGGGACTGTGTACTTATTATAAAGTGCTAACAATAGTATTTTTTTTTACTTCAAACTTAATTTTAATTGAGTGACAAGTTACAAAGCAAAGTGCATTTTAGGTTCATCCCGAAGTAGAACCTGAAAACCGAATATTCCTAACTTTTTGTGTAAAACCACCCAAGACCAAAATTAATGCATGATTGAATCATTAATAAGAGATGTGTTGACAGTCAACATGTCCTGTCTTTTACATGTTATATTCTATTGGTTGATGGTGAGTAATAACATAAGCATGATTAAATACATGTAATTATTATCAAAAGATTGGTTTTAAGAGGTTTTGATTCAACCTAATGTGGGACAGTTTTGTTTATTGATACTGTACTCACCAATGAGATGCAGTATCAAAACATTCTGCATGAGGTATTCTTCCTTATTATTGTGGTTATAGTTTGCCGTGGTTTCTATATTTCACAAGAACAAAACATGAAAAGCTGCATTATACCAAAAAGATGTGGGATGAAAAAAGTACAATTGTGCACCATCCATCCATTAATCCATTTTCTACCGCTTGTCCCTTTTTGGGGTCACGGGGGGTGCTGGACCAATGCAAGCTTAATGTCATTGTAATGGCGGAATTTTTCACATTGCTTAAGTGCACGGTGTCAACCTGCCTTTTGATGTAACATTATCTTCCATGAGGGAAAAGGAGTAGATGTACATTTTTAGGAGGGGATTATATGAGACATAAAATAACTTTAAATGACTTATAAAAATATGCTATTTGAAGAGTGGATTGATTTAAAGATATTTAACCACAAACTGCGTGTGTATGTGAGTTCCTTGTGGAAGTGTCTTATTGTCCCCGCAACACTAAACAGTTAGCAAATATTGGAAAAAACAGTAGAACAACTCATATACTTTAAATTTCTGCATCAAAATGTTCAGTGTCCATCCCAAATAAATAACCGATCTAGCGACACCGCAATCAATGGCAATCTAATCCATAATCCATCTCGGTTGGCAGTTCAATGGATTATTGCACAAAACGAAGCGCTGGTTCTATGACAAGATATGTCATGTGTGGTACAGTATGTACTGTAAGTGGTGTTCCGTCACCACCTACACTCATATACAACTTGTTCTTTTTAAATTATGTGCAAACTCAAGAAAGGCTAAATATGACAGAGGAGCTTTGGTTCAGGGTTGACACTTGGCCTGGACAGGAGAGAGGATGTCCCACTCGACCTGATAAATAAATACCAGGGATCAATATCAAAATAGACTGCGATCCAAGGGTGGCATGATTCTACACTTCCTACACAAAGTTTGAACAATTTTAAAAAATGGATATTTTACAAGGACATTTTTGTTCCGTAAACTTTCAGTATTTGATTTATTTTCAGCGCTGTAAGAAAATAGTAGTGGTCACTGACTGTTCTGCGTATCAGAACTTGTCTCACACCTTTTTCTAATTCAAAGTCTGATGGGATATGAATGCTTCCTGCGTGTGCGCTGACGTGGGCTAATTGTGTTCTTCTTTTATAAACTAGACTTTCAGCAGCTCATCCCTCCCGGCCACCATGACACAAGCTTGGCGAAGAATAGTACAAGCCTAAAATCCAAACATTAAGGCGTTCCGCTTGTTACCAGATGTAACATGATAGACTGTCGGCGTGAGGTCGCAGTTGACATCACTCCCTTTGAAAGTAAACAAAAAAAAAAACAATAGGTTTTATCCATCACTCACCATCTGTAGATGAAATGAGCGTTGTGTGTGATGGACGGGATCACGCAGCGAGCTTTGGACATTAAGGGGCATGGGAGAGGTCACTGACCCTTTCATGACAGCCGTCTTGCTCTTCCTGTCTGGGCTGGGCCTGAGTCTCATGTTTAGAGCAGACTAGTGCGGCTGGGATGGTGAGTATCACACACACACACACACACACACACACACACACACACACACACACACACACACACACACACACACACACACACACACACACACACACACACACACACACACACACACACACACACACACACACACAATCACACACACAAACACACACACAAACTCATGTCTATCTTCTTTTACACCACATATTGGTGGTTGCTGTTGTAGTTTGACGTGTAGGTCTGGCGACTGTACTGGAAGTGGTCGGTGAGCACGTTGTTCCAACTGTGCTGCTGCTGCTGCTGCTGCTTTGAACCATGGGAGAAAGGCACTGACCCGTTGGCCTGAAGCTTCTGTAATGCTGGGTTGTCAAAGGACATCAGGTCCTGTTTGTTGCTCGGCAGCAGTTTCTTGTCTTGGTGAGCATCATACTTGGCCTGTCGGAACAATGTCAGCATGGTTACTTTTTGAAAAAACCTACTGATCATCATTACATTTATCTGGATACAAAGATACATGTGGGGTTCCCAAAGTCTCAATTTTAGGTTCCAGTCTTTTTAATCTTTACATGCTGCCTCTAGGGTACATCATTAGAAGACACTGCATCAGTTACCACAGTGTATATTGTCTCCTGACGACACACTGTATTTTCGACATCAAACCATGGATGGCAGTGAATTTCCTATATAATGTTAAAGTACCAATGATTGTCACACACACACTAGGTGCAGCGAAATTATTCTCTGCATTTGTCCCATCACCTGGGAGGTGAGGGGAGCAGTGAGCAGCAGCGGTGGCCGCGCCCGGGAATCATTTTTGGTGATTTAACCCCCAATTGCAACCCTTGATGCTAAATGTGTCAAGCAGGGAGGTAATGGGTCCCATTTTTTATAGTCTTTGGTGTGACTCGGCCGGGGTTTGAACTCACAACCTACCGATCTCAGGGCGGACACTATAACCACTAGGCCACTGGGTAGACACTTAGAATGTGTCATCAACGTGCATCATCACGATATGACAAAAGTATTAAAAAGCTATATCATAGGCCAAATGTATATTATTCATATCGTCTAGATTACGCAACCCGACCGTACAGCGCTGCCTTGTTTTGACGCCAATAAAAGGCTTATATGTGTATTTGTCATCCTGCCGCATCATCATTCCTCCGACATTACAACACTTTATATTCTTATCTAACAAAGCTGGTGCAGTAAATTTGTCAGGTTTATACTGTCATGCTTTTATTTTGAAGATTGTTTTGCACACTAGACATGAGTTATGTTGTGGTTTAAAAATAATGATTGTATCGATATAAACCAGGGATGTCAAAGTTAACGCATGTGATAATCCCAAAAAGTTATCACAATATCATGTACAAACGCAAATTATTAATGCAATCTATTTTTCATTTTTGACCACACAGTGCACTCAGAGTCATGTTTATAGATGTGTTTATCATTGGTGTACATCATAGGGATGTAACAATATCAAAATCTTACAGTACGTTACCGTTACGATATTATTGTGGTATTGTCAAAAACTAAAGGCTTAGTAAATATGCCATAGTGTGTAAAATGAAGTGGCAGGAATGTTTAAATTAAACACACCTACTGTAATTGAACACAAACATAATGCTCAAAGGTTCTAATCATATTTATTACTACAAATAAGTGTTTTTAAGTGCAAATATTAGTGCAGGAACATCAAGTATTTCAAGTAAATTTAATTTAGTGTCTTTAAATTGACAATGTAAACATCCAGTTTAACAAGTATACAATAATAACATTCAGCCAGCCTATTTAATAGCGTAAAATCCTACATTGACGGTAGTACTCCAAGTTTAGTACAGTCACATACCACGGCATTATTGCTAGCATTTTGAAAACAAAATGCCACGATATTTACATCACCCTTACATTCCTAGTACATCAGCATCTTATCTGCGATAATGTTGTAAAATTGATTCAAGTGTGCACTTCATACTATATATTAACCAAGTTTTAATCAATGACGTGCATTCAAGTAAAACTAAATAATATTTGTGTATGACATTCTGACAATAAAATTGCATTTCTGTCAAAATATTGGGGTCTTTTCTGAAGTTAATTTAATTTGTGTAAGCAAGTGATTAACTGATTTAACAATATTCAACATAAACTGAAAGGTGTACTCAAAATACCAGATTAAGATGATTTTTTTCCAACATTGCCTTGCAGTTTGTGTAATATGTACCGTAATATGAAGTCACACAATATAAATTCTGTATATTAAAGTAAAATTTAGTTTTCATGCTGGCTAGGCTGAACACTGTAATATGTCATTGTATAATGAACATATATGAGTTGGCACCCATTATGTAGTCCTGGGAACTGTGCTTGAGTAAAACCCGACATAAGTGTTCACCCATTGAAATAATGGCTAGATATCATACTTAAGAGCTATCTGATATGATATCTTTCAAAATTGCATAGCATATACTTACACAGCAGTGATGCACATACACAACGTAATTGTGTTAGGGTGACTTGCCTTGTTGTAGAGGAAGACCCCGACTATGGCCGTCATCATGCCCATCACATTGGTGAGTGACACAGGGTTACGCAGCATAAAAAGTGAGATGCTGATAACCATAATCCTTTTGGTAGCGTTTGCCACGGCGTAGCTGAGCGGGCTGACCAGATTAAGCACGCTGAAGGCGATGACGTTCTGAGCGAAGTTGCAAAAGCCACTGATGAGCAGGAGAACGACAGTTCTGGTCCACCCCGACATGTCCCACTGTGAGGGCCACACAAAAGGCATTAAGGGTTAGACATCCAATTCTTTGAAGCACATTATGAAGCGATTACACACCAGATCGTCGTTGACAAGAAAGACAGAGAGGTCCACCAGCACCCAGGTGGGCAGCATGAATATTACTGCATTGAAGCCCAAGATGTTGAGCAACCGCAGGTGGTGGATTCGAGTGTCACGCAACACCTAAAGAAAGAAAACATGAATGTTGTCTTCTCACAAGGATAAACAGGGATACAATGCTTCTGTTTATCCACTTAGTTAATGATTTTAACAACCTCCAAATGGAAGTTTGCCAATTATGTTAAAAATAAAAAAAAACTTTAAGCAGCTGTAATGAAAAAGAAATCCGTCATATGTCTGTTTCAAATTTTGGCTTGATGATTTTCATATGTGAAACATTTGAGGGGGAAAAACACCCCAATAAAGTAATGAAACACAGAGCAGATGTTGACCTTGCATGAAACCGTTACATAATGAATGTATTCGTGTGACAAAAATGTAAACAATTTGACTGTATGTACCTTTTTGGAGAATATATTCTGTAGGGAGAAGCAGAGCGTGGCAGCCAGAGCACTGATGAGACCCGAAACGTCGAAGGACAGTTCTGTCGCTGTGGCCAGCAGCACTCCGCCAATGATGGGGATCAGAGATATGTACACCTTCCGTGTGGAAGAAGCAATAAAACAAAACAAAAACATTGGCATATGAATGATTTGTATTGACTTTTCTATAAAACTTTAAAATAGTTTTAACAAGTATTGAGAAAATGTAAAAAAAAACATATTTATACTAGTTTCAGCTGGTATTTGCACAGCAAAACAGTACATTAAAAAAACTATTTTATTCACATTTAAACACATTAATTAGAGTAACCACAAGCTTTGTATCTAACCACTATATATAATTACAATTTAACTGAAAAACAGTATTTAACACATTAAGCATCGCTTTGCAATTACAGCTGCTATGCTAAGCTATAACAGCACACTAACCGGTGGTGCATGATAAATTCTGACCAGGCAGCACAGGTAACCTACTTTAGTTCCATTTTGTAGTGACATTATAGCGTCCTCAAATATCGAAACATTTAAAGCAAGACCAAAGTTTATGAATGTTTTAAATAAAAGTAACGTTATAGATTTATAAGACCTTTCAAAATCGTATTTAAGACCTTTTATGGGCTTTTAGTAAAATGTTAGACATTTTAAGGCCTTAAATTCTAATTGTTGGATTTAAGACTGTTTAAAACTTTTCTTAAAGACCCTGCGGATACCCTGGCTGCCTGGGCTCAACTTAGACAATTACAAATGAAAACAGGTGTGCTGGCCCACAAAGTAAAGCTACTGCAGGGACAAGAAAACAGGAAGTGAAAACTAGAAAATAAGAGCGCAGAACAGGAACCAAACACTAAACATTAAAACACCAACAAACTTAAACTAAGACATGACCTACAGTGACAGATTGTGACAGTAGAGGTGTATTTTGAATTTACCAAGGAGAACACCAGTCAGAAACTCAGCAATTATTTTTGCAATGACCTGATCACTGACTGTATAACAACCTGTGCCGCCTTACAGTCCATACAGTCAAAATAAACTGCGTGATTAATTTGCGGGTATACATGATTAAGGGGATTATTTTTTTGTGATTAATCACATGAGTTAATTTATTATTTTTGGCAGCCCTAGAATATTCATAAACTCAAGCACTGTTTGTCTAGATCCATGTTTCTCTCCAGGAACAAAAAGCTAATAAAATTTTCTTCTTTTCAAAATCGAAAGTCCACATGAACATAATGAGGGTGGCATCCGTTTTTACAATATGACTGTAAGGCATGTACTGTATATTATGTTGATCGAGCACTTGTATGAGATTGTATGCAGTTCAAGGCTCTTGGTCTAGTTATTGCTTCTCAAACAGGATCTGTGGATGTTGTATCCAGCGACATTCCTAGTCTGGGTGAACACCTAGTGCAAAGGTAAACATGACACCCAGATGTAAGATGCAACAATGAAGGTCTCAATTATCCACGCTGGTTTTGCTATGTAGAAATAAAGCCCACACTATGAGGCAATTTGTGTTACTGAACCATTACACCTCAGATACAAGAAGTAATGCTTGCTGTAGTTTTATACAGGCAGGCAACCAAATCAACTTAAACAACCACATTACCAAACTAAAGTAGTTTGGAAATTGTCAAGTGAAGGTAAAACCACAGGGGGACTTTCCTGTTTTCTTATACCTGTAGTGTAATACAAGCTACGGTACAGTCCCACACAGTGCCACATCAGCACTCTCAACACACAGCGGTCCTTGTTTGCCGTGTGTATTCAACTCACCTTGGTAGTCTGCTTCTCTCTCATGATGATTCTTGACAAGAGCACAACCCATATTGGCATCGTGGCTTTGACTGCAAAGAAAAACAAAAAGTTGGAAAACATGACAATGGACTTGTTAAAATCAGGCATTAACAATAAAATCAAGTCTGTCTGCACTCAAAAATAAATGGTGCAAGTTTGGAAAACATTACCTTGAAAATTCCGCTAAAAATTTTAAACAACAAATAACCTAAGGCGCTGCAGTAACCAAGACTGTACACTTCGAGTCAGCACTGACAATTAATTATGTTTAACCATCCATCCATCCATTTTTCTACCACTTGTTTTTATTCATGATTAATTCTTAAATACATTTACTGGAAGACTGATTACATAATTAAATTGTCCTTTCGCTGCCTGCTGGGATAATTGATAAATACATAATAACTGAGTTAAATTATGTTAGTGGCAAGTTATTTAAACAATTAAGTTGGAAGGGAGTTGAATACAAAATGTGTCACAATCAGTAGCTTCGCGGTGAGTCAGTTCAGTGTAAACAAACAGGCCCGGGTACTCCTTTCAAGAGCTCCATTTAAAAGGTAGATATTCTTCATTCCTGTGTTGATTGAATTCCCTATAGACATTGTAAGTTATTATAGCAAGGGTAGACAATTAACACAACATCAGGAGCTACTCCAAGAGATTTTTTTTATGTGCATTGCAGTTAGTAAATGTATATTTTAGTGTTGTTTTGGTTCAGGTTTACAAATTCAGGGAATAATTCATTGGACAAAGGAGGACTTTGAGAGAAAGGGATTTTAAATGAGTACAATAAATAAATTACAAAATGTACATGAATACATTTACATTTTGGTATGGGAATTGGCTGCACAAATCCCTGATCGAACATCCCTATTTGTGTTCAAATACACAGTATAAGTAACATTTATCTAGCCTATTTATTAGACTATTTCCATTCAAATTACACGATGACATCATATTCAAGCAAAACACAATAGTTAACCTAAAATTATGAATATCGATCAAAATAATTGTGATTATTTTAATTTTTAAGGTGAAACAAAAAACATGGAGACAAAATATACTTATAAACTATTTTAAAAACCTGAGAAAATTTATAGAAAAGTTTCTCAGGACCTGAACTTGAAAACCTGAAGCAAGAGCAGTCAACGAGGGGGCCCTGTTAGAATTCCTCGGGTCTCGAACTCATCTAACGATTAGCAAACAACCACATACTAGTTTCTTTTTTTACCTTTACCGCAATAGTTTCTCTGGATTTTGCTTATATTTTATCTCGCCTTTTCTAACACTACTTTTCTTCCCACCATGTGCCCTTCGAGGCTCTGTAGAATGCAAAGCAGTTAATCCACGTGATGTACACACTAATTTCACATGAAAATACATTTATAAAATTTTTATTAGGGCTGGGCCGATAAAACAATATCAATATATATCGCAATGGACAGGTAATCGATATCAACAAAAAATGTGTTTGATAAAACTTTTGACATCAATTTTTTTTTTTGGTCGAAAGAAACTGGAAAGAATGGAGCATTGTTGGTTGCATGAACAAAGGCACTAGCAGTCTGGTAACAAACAAAACAGGAAGTGGTCAGTGAGCAATGGGAGGGACACACTAAACAGCCACTTGCATAACACTATCAACCATCAGGTTTGGTTGCGCCATCTTGCTGCCTCAATGTTGGTACTTTGTATCGAGTGAGAAGAGAAAGTAAGAATGAGTGCTGCAGAGAGCAAATAAATTGTCGATAAAACAAGAAAAGTCACCACGACGGTATGGCAGTTTTTTTGGCTTTTTGAAAACGGACCATAGTCTTTTGCCACGTTCATCTTTTCTTTTCAACCCTCGTCCGTTCCATATTCGGGTGTACGGAAACAATAGGTAGGAAATAAAGTGCAGGACTGTATGAATAAAATACAACAAATGTGCAACTTTAAAATAATTTGGTCTAATAATATTTAGATGATTACTGCACTAAAAATGTGAGTGTGAATGTTGTCTGTCTGTCTATGCTGGCCGTGTGATGAGGTGGCGACTTGTCCAGGGTGTGCCCCGCCTCCCGCCTGAATGCAGCTGGGAGAGACTCCAGCGACCCCCCGCGACCCGAAAGGGACAGGCGGTAGAAAATGGATGGATGGGTGCTACTTTAAAATAATTCGGTCGAATAATATTTAGATGATTACTGCACTAAAATTGTGAATGTGAGTGTGAATGTTGTCTATCTATGTTGGCCCTGTGATGAGGTTGCGACTTGTCCAGGGTGTACACCGCCTTCCGCCCGACTGCAGCTGAGATAGGCTCCAGCACCCCCGCGACCCCGAACGGGACAAGCGGTAGAAAATGAATGGATGGATGGATTACTGCACTAAAATTGTGAATGTAAGTGTGAATGTTGTCTGTCTATGTTGGCCCTGTGATGAGGTGGCGACTTGTCCAGGGTGTACCCCGCTTTCCGCCCGAATGCAGCTTGGATAGGCTCCAGCCACCCCTGGGACAAGCAGTAGAAAACTGAATGGATGGATGGTTGCGTAACATAAATTCAAACTAACAGCAATTTCATGGCAGTAAACCTGCTAAAAATTGTTCTTAGGGTTTCTCTGTTTACATTTACACACCATGCTGTTACACTTTATTAAGCATTACTAACATATTCCTTATTTTATGCACCTTAATCTAAAAGAGGTTAATGGTAAGTATTTGTTTTAATTTTACATTGATTGAGTGTTTTCCATGGTTGTGTTGACATTTCCTTTCCTTTCTGTCTTGACATCTGAGGGGATTCTAAGAGGAGTAAGGTTATATTTGAAATAAAAATGTAATATGTTTTGTCCTGGTTTATATTTTCCATAGGTCATAAGAAATATCAATAATTATCGATATCGATCAATACAAAACACTTATAATAAAAAACGTATATAGTTTTCAGCTCAGCCTCAGTTTTATCCGTTAATAAAAGAAACATTAAAAAAGGTACATAACATCCATCCATCCATTTTCTACCGCTTGTCCCTTATGGGGTGGCGGGAGGTGCTGGAGCCTATCTCAAGTGCATTCGGGCAGAAGGCGGGGTACACCCTGGACAAGTCGCCACCTCATCGCAGGGCCAACACAGATAGACAGACAACATTCACACTCACATTCACACACTAGTGTCAATTTAGTGTTGCCAATCAACCTATCCCCAGAGAAATTTTTTGAGTAAAATGATGACTTTTGTCATAATTTCACCAAGTAAAATTCCGATTAATAATATAATATCGCAAACATTTTAAAGTTTTCTTTAAAAATTATCACTTTTGTCGAGTAAAATTACGACTTATAACATTGCACACATGTTCAGTTTTTCTTGTAAAATGTGGACTTCCGTTGAGTAAAATTCCCAGTTGCAGTTAGTCCAGAACGCGGCAGCACGACTTTTAACAGGGGCCAGGAAACGCGAGCATACAACCCCAATTCTTCAGAGTTTGCACTGGCTCCCTGTTAATTTTAGAATTGATTTTAAAACATTGCTGTTTGTTTTTCAAGCTTTACATGGACTGGCACCTCAGTATATCTCGGACCTCATCCAAATTTACACTCCTGCGCGTGCTCTGAGGTCCGAGAGCCAGCTCCAGCTCGTGGTGCCCAAGACCAGACTTAAATCCAGGGGAGACAGGGCCTTCTCTGTGGTCGGCCCTAGGCTCTGGAACACTCTGCCCCTCCATGTTCAAATTGCTCCCACAGTGGAGTGTTTTAAGTCTCGTCTTAAGACCCACTTTTATTCTTTGGCTTTTAAGCTCCCTCCCCCCATTCTCACCACATTCTACAGAGGCACTATAGAGAGCCTGCTGACCAACAGCATCTCTGTCTGGAGTGGAGCCTGCAGTGCCTCAGACTGGAAGTCTCTCCAGAGAGTGGTGAGGACGGCGGAAAAGATCATCAGGACTCCTCTTCCTCCTATCCAGGAGATCGCAAAAAGCCGCTGCCTGACCAGGTCTCAGAAAATCTGCAAAGACTCCTCCCACCCCCACCAAGGACTGTTTTCACTGCTGGACTCTAGAAAGAGGTTCCACAGCCTCTGAAGCAGAACCTCCAGGTTCTGTAACAGCTTCTTCTCTCAGGCCGTAAGACTCTTGAACGCATCATAAAAATCCCCTCAACTCCCCCCAAAATGGATTAACTCGCTGGAATAAAAAAGACAATATAACATACATCCATAAACGTGGACGCATGTGAAAAAGTGCAATACATTTATCTGTACAGTAACCTATTTATTTATTTTTATATATGCTCCTTATTGCTTTTTTATCCTGCACCTGCACTACCATGAGCTAATGAAATGAAATTTCGTTCTTATCTGTACTGTTAAGTTCAAATTTGAATGACAATAAAAAGGAAGTCTTAAGTCTTTAACACTACGTGAGTTGTTTGGTCCTCTGTCCTCTGTGTTTTTAAAAAATGTTGACTTCTATTTACTGTTTAATTTGCTTTACCCTTTAAAATCGTTTTTAATCATATTTATTTTTATATTGTTTTTATATGGGGTTTTATATTTATTTCTTTTTTGTTTTTATTCAGTCATTGGTGGAGCTAAGGATAATATTTGATTATTGTTTTTAACATTGTTGTGCAGCACTTTGGAAACATTTTTGTTGTTTAAATGTGCTATATATATAAAGTGGATTGGATTGGATAAAATGATGACTTTTATTATAACACTGCCAAAATTCTAAGGTTTTCTTTTGAAATTGTGACCTTTTTCATATTCCTTCCATTTCTGTGATATTGCAATATTTTCTCGTAAAATTATTACTTTCTAAGTGTCTCTTGTGAAATTGTGACCTTTCTCATATTCTTTCTGTTTACATGTTAAAAAAAAAAAAACAGGTTGGGGGAATAACCTTCCCCGTAGCAGCTCAACAGCAATTAAGTCAATTTGCCAGCTAGCAGCCTAGCGTTGGTGTTTATTTGAAACATCCATCCATCCATCCATCCATTTTCTACCGCTTGTCCCTTTTTGGGGTCGCCGGAGCGTATCTCAGCTGCATTCGGGCGGAAGGCGGGGTACACCCTGGACAATATTACGGAATATGTCGAACAGACAACCGTAATTTGTCAAGTGTGGAGCGAAAGCGTTGCTACAAAAAGTAGCATTACTGCTAATATGTAACATCATTTGAAAAGTCACCCGCTAGAGAATGAAGAGTGTTTGAAACTCAGCACGTCAACATCTCTGTTCAGTGCCACACCAACAAAATGCAGAGGCAACCATTTCCACATCAACACCGTATGAAAAAAATAGTCCACGACATAGGAGATAACGTCCGCCGGAACCTACCACATAGCGAAGGACGTACACAATTTGATTTCCTATTATGCAGCTCATTTTTATTTGACAGTTATTGAAATATCTTGTGTGACATCATGCACAGAAGTGAACTTTATTTGTTTTAAACTATTGTAGTGGCGTTCTGTACAAAAAGTGCACTTTAATTTAGTGTTGTTTTGATTTGTCATCTAGAGGACATCGTGCACAAAAGTGCACTCATAGCTTGTTTTAAAATGTCTCTGACAATCTTGCACGTTCTGTTTTGAAATGACATGAATGTTTGTGCCACTGCTTAAAAACTGTTTAATAAATACAGTGTTGGTCAATTGACTTAGTTGTGATTTCCCTCTTTGCATGAAAGTTTAAAATGAGCTTTTATAAATGCAGTATGAACAAGAATGTTTTAATGTAGACACACAGAATCATCATACTGCTGTGATTATATGCATTAAGTGTTCATTCAAGGCTGAGGCAAAATATCGAGATATATATCGTGTATCGTGATGTGTCCTAAAAATATCGAGATATTTAAAAAAAGCCACATCGCCCAGCCCTAATTGCAATATTTTCTCGTAAAATTATTACTTTCTTAGTGTCTCTTGTGAAATTGTGACCTTTCTCATATTCGTTCTGATTCTGTAATATACATGTTTAAAAAAAACACAGGTTGGGGGAATAACCTTCCCCGTAGCAGCTCAACAGTAATTAAGTCAATTTGCCAGCTAGCAGCCTAGCATTGGTGTTTATATGAACCAACAGCTGGCTAATTTACTAGTCACGTATTGTTATCACCCTTTAAAAGTTGTTTGAAGTATATTTCCAGCGAACAGGCCCATATTATGGATGCAGTCCCACGTTAGCAGGAAGAGCTAGCACAATCACATCAGTGGTCATAAAACATTCATTGTGTCCCACACGAAGTGTACTCACCGGTGTGCGCGTAGGAAACAGGTACCTTCCATATGCTGAAGTGGGCCGACACCGATGCAAAGTATTTCCCGAAAGCCAAAGGAAGAATGGACCACCAGTAGTACCTTCTCGGTAGTTCTGTTTTGGGGACTCCCCATGCCCGCAGCAACGGCGGGAGGAACACGACAATGGAGAATATATGAAAGAGAGACACCGTGACCGGGTAGGGGAACCCATTGAGGATGATTTTGTTGATGACGTTGCCGCCCGAGCTGACGGTGTACCAGCACACGCACAGGACAACTATCCGGAAGCCTTCTCTGACCTGAACCCGCTCCACCGCAGCCATCTTTCAACGCGGACTGACGCGTCACCGGCACCACGGAGAGGCGTGAAGAAGAAGCCCGGTCGTGCGCACCACAATAGAGCGCACTGCTTCCGGTTTTGTCACCTTCACAATAAGACAGCAGCAAGGTGAACCGCTTGAAGTGGATCAGGGGTGTCAAACTCATCTTCCATCCATCCATTTA
>NC_084749.1:36994388-37011888 GCF_033978785.1 Entelurus aequoreus | reverse complement strand
TATGGAGTTTCTGGAATTGGATTTACATGATTTCTTATGAGAAAAACTGCTTAGATTTTTGTACGGTTCAGTTTTTTTGTCTGATCTTTTGGGACGGATTACTGGAGGTATCGATGTACAATAATCCCTTGTTTATTGCTGTTAATTGGTTCCGGACATGACCGCGAAGAATACATTTCCGCCAAGTAGGAACTGTTAATTATAAATGGAATATTTTCATAGCTATAGCCTCAAAAAACAGTTTAAAAGGGCCTTCTAACTAAAATGTTCAACATGACAGCTATTGATAAACAAAATAACAACCTTTAGTCACCTTTACATTTGTTTAATGCTTCCTGAGGCCGAGTCAATCTGTGGCCACAAAACTGAACAGCGTGCTCTGATTGGTTTGGTCTCAAACTGGAAGTCCCACAAACACAGAAACAAAACAGCTGAAGCTCCTGAAATTACAGATTACCATCGTCATGCAATCTGCATGCACAAAACGCAGAAGAAGGTATGTGCTGCGCGGTGAAACGGCAGCCTTACACCTTCCCAGTTTCAATCCAAACAGACGTACGGCAGTATGTCCAACCTGCTCTCGTCTCCATGTGGGTCCAAGGAGATGCACTGTGTCCACTGGTACCAGTCACCCCGTGTGTCGTAGCAACCGTTAACCCCTGACCAGTGCTCTGTGTGTAACCTCTGCACCTCCTCATTGCTGATCTCTCTGCCCACTCCGGGTAAAACCCTGCTCGGGGGCTCGGATATCAACTCGTGTGTTTTCTTATCCTCTTTTCTTTGTATGTCTGTTATGAAAAAGTGCGCAGTGGGAGTGCGAGCGCCCGATGACGTCAGAATGCTACTCTGCTGGCTAAGGTAGGAGCGGATGATTTCGCTCCTCGACAGCTCTTTCCAATCGGTGTGCTGCAACAGACTGAGAGGAAGCGGTGGATTCTGCTTTTGTTGCTCTGTCTGTAGTTTCTCTTTCTCCTTTTCTTTATTGACGGAAGCTTGGATTTGACCTGTAACAGCGTTGAATATCAGTCTCCGGTCTTTTAACCTAACATGCTTAGTGTCCTCTAGATCTCCTCGGTCTAGTTTAACTGCATCATCCTGAAACCTATAGTTCTGTCTGTTGTTTGCCGCATCAGTAAAAGCGCCATCGTCTTCCTGTGAACCCTGAAGACACCCCTTTAAGGTCTGAACGGGAGTGTCAGTAGACACAAGTCTCAGTGTTTGGGTACATATATTCTGTGCTGGCGCTGCACCTTCCTGTAGCTTGAAATGTACGGACGTATTGGGTTGGTGCTGCTCCTTAAAGGCAGCTTGCTGTTGCTGCAAAACGGATGCTTTGAGTAACAAAGAGGCGCTCGGAGGTTTGCTGGACCCTGGACTACTCGGGTGAGGTTGTGCAGGTTTAACATTTAGCAGCTTGCCACTGTTATTTAGTTTAGAAAAGTCCTTGTTTACAGTCTGATATAAATCTGTTAAAATGTCTGCGCCACTTTTGTTTTTGCTTGAAAGCAGATATTGGCTTTTGCCATTTACAGCCTTTTTAGGCATCTTTGCTGGCGAGAGTCCTTCCTGCGAGTCTTCAGTGTGTTTCCTGTTGCTTGGTGATTTCTTCCAGTTGTTTAAGTCCTTTCTGTGCTTTAATTCCACACCTGTTTTACCTGAAGGTGAAGTGGCAGCTGTCATGGGGCTGCAATGGTTGACTACAGCAATAGAAGACCACGATGCACCTTTGGAATACACGTTGCTCCTTCCTGGACTGATCAAATTCTGCCACGTCCGCACAAGCTTCTTGGCCCGTTTGGCAAGATCCTCATTCTTGGTTTTCTTGCGGACATCGTTGACGAGTTTTCCAAGACGAGTTTCCTGTGACAGGTAGGATTTTTAATCTCTTATAACCTGAATGCAACATCATTTTATATTAAAGGCCTACTGAAACCCACTACTACCGACCACACAGTCTGATAGTTTACATATCAATGATGAAATCTTAACATTGCAACACATGCCAATACGGCCGGGTTAACTTATAAAGTGCAATTTTAAATTTCCCGGGAATCTTCCGCTTGAAAACGTCTAGGTATGATGACGTTTGCGTGACGTCAATGGTTGAACCGGAAGTATTGGGACACATTGTATCCCAATACAAACAGCTCTGTTTTCACCGCAAAATTCCACAGTATTCTGGACATCTGTGGTGGTGAATCTTTTGCAATTTGTTTAATGAACAATGGAGACAGCAAAGAAGAAAGCTGTAGGTGGGATCGGTGTATTAGCCTGGCTGCAGCAACACAACCAGGAGGACTTTGAGTTGGATAGCAGACGCGCTATCCGACGCTAGCCGCTGACCGCATCGATGATCGGGTGAAGTCCTTCGTCGCGCCGTCGATCGCTGGAACGCAGGTGAGCATGGGTGTTGATGAGCAGATGAGGGCTGGCGTAGGTGGAGCGCTAATGTTTTTAGCATAGCTCTGACGAGGTCCCGTAGCTAAGTTAGCTTCAATGGCGTAGTTAGCAACAGCATTGCTAGGCTTCGACAGGCGGCACAGCATTAACCGTGTAGTTACAGGGCCAGTGTTTGGTTCGGTGTCTCCTGAAAGTAGTATTGTTGATCTTCTGTCTATCCTTCCAGTCAGGGGCTTATTTCTTTTGTTTCTATCTGCATTTAAGCACGATGCTATCACGTTAGCTCCGTAGCTAAAGTGCTTCACCGATGTATTGTCGTGGAGATAAAAGTCACTGTGAATGTCCATTTCGCGTTCTCGACTCTCATTTTCAAGAGGATATAGTATCCGAGGTGGTTTAAAATACAAATCCGTGATCCACAATAGAAAAAGGAGAAAGTGTGGAATCCAATGAACCCTTGTACCTACGTTACGGTCAGAGCGAAAAAAGATACGTCCTGCACTGCACTCTAGTTCTTCACTCTCACGTTCCTCATCCACAAATCTTTCATCCTCGCTCAAATTAATGGGGTAATCGTCGCTTTCTCGGTCCGAATCGCTCTCGCTGCTGGTGTAAACAATGGGGAAATGTGAGGAGCCCTTCAACCTGCAACGTCACGCTACTTCCGGTACAGGCAAGGCTTTTTTTTATCGGCGACCAAAAGTTGCGAACTTTAACGTCAATGTTCTCTACTAAATCCTTTCAGCAAAAATATGGCAATATCGCGAAATGATCAAGTATGACACATAGAATGGATCTGCTATCCCCGTTTAAATTAAAAAAAATCATTTCAGTAGGCCTTTAACTTCCTTTAGTAAAATACCTCCAGGGCTTCTTTGGTAATTGGATATTTTTCCAGGAAAGAGATCACCTCCATGACAATCACAATGTTGGAGATCTCCTGTAAAGACACATACTTGTAAAAGGTTATGAGTACATGCTGGGAAAATACAGCTAAAGCTTCATTTGAATATGGACTCAAATGAGCACCTGCATGCCAAGCAGTATACTTGTGCTGCTTTAAGGCACAAGTGAGACTAAATGCAAATAAGCGGTTTTGTTACCAATCAAAACAGACTCCATCACACTGTTGCTCATACGTTTATTTATTTATGGTCACCTGCCACGCTTTAAACGTGAAAGACAGCAACTGGCATCTGGTGACACGCCGGCAAAAGCAACCAGGGAATTATTGGAATCTGTACAAGACAACACTGCCGTGAAAGACGAGGAATGGAGGCGTGCAGCCCAGCCTTAGACTAGCGGGAGTCATAATGAGCGATAGAAAATAGAGCTGGAAGACACTCTTTTGTTGTTTGGCAGCCAGAACTGTGGGATGTTGCTCCCCAGTAGCCTGGTGAACTTATCTCATGCAGTTGTTTTTAGGTTTTGTGTATTTAGCATTTTTCTTTAACATTTGATTTTGATCGTGCAGCTTTTACAGTGTTTGTGTGTTTTTCCGTATAAAGAAATGGACTTCCAACTTCTGCACATCCAGGTGCAGCTTTAGCACTGAGCCAAGCACTTGTTGTCAGGGAAACAAGCAGTCAAGCACTGAAGAGTGGACCCAGATGGACTTCCTCTAAGAAAGCGCTCCAAAATACAGTAAAGCTCCACTTTTTTGTGTTAGCTCTGTGCTATTTTACAGTGGCTACACTATAGACATGCTTTTGATTAGCATAAGCAATTTTACATAAAGATTTCAACACCTCCAAATTTGGTAACCCATTAAGACGCGTGTTACAATCCACCAGCTGGTGTGTAATAAATACTACATTTTCTGTATAAACATCTTGTGGGACTAGCACATTCAAATTAATGGCTAGGACTACTTCCTGGATGAGGAAACACACTGCAGCCTATACATTACTGTCGTCTAACATCTTGGAATTTAAACTGCATCCGAAGTCCACTATATCATATATTTTTGTAAAGAAATCAAAAACATTTTAAAACATTTGAACACACAGAAAAATCTTGAAAATTTGTATCGTTGAGTAATGGCATCGATTCCCAGGAACTGGTAATTGGAATATCAATTCAATTGTGAAATGTACCCATCCCTCCTTTCAACACGTCTTAGAAACAGAACTTGTTCGTAAGCCTAGAACCCCTGTCATGTTGTATGGCTATTGATTGTACAATGTACAGTATCCCAGATTTGTTGTAATGGAGTTCAAATCCCAGCCGAGTCATACCAAAGACTATAAAAATGGGACCCATAACCTCCCTGCTTGGCACTCAGCAACAAAGGGTTGGAGTTGGGGGTTAAATCACCAAAATGATTCCCGGGCGCGGCGCCGCTGCTGCCCACTGCTACCCAAGGGGATGGGACAAATGCAGAGGACAAATTTCGCCACATCTAGTGTGTGTGTGACAATCATTGGTACTTTAATCTTAAAAAAAACAAAACTTGAAATTAACAATCCATTAGTGATATGTGGATCGATACTGAAATATTGATACCGCTGAAATCAGATCTTTATGCTCTAATATCCAAATTAAAAATATTGATACTTTTCATTCTTTAGTTATTTGAGATAATGCATATCATTATCAGGAACACAGTGTAAAGTAACTAAATTACTGAGATCTTGTTAGGAACTACTTTTTCTTTGTACGTAATGTGTAAGTCTATCATTTGTTTATTTAAAAAAAGTACTGGCAAATAAAAATGTTCAGTATTATAAAACAGCAAGTGTACAGTATGTATCCTTTCATTGTAGGCTATTTGGAGACATTATTGTACGTACAGAGTTTTTTGATTGATTGAAACTTTTATTAGTAGATTGCACAGTACATTACATATTCCGGACAATTGACCACTAAATGGTAACACCCAAATAAGTTTTTCAACTTGTTTAAGTCGGGGTCCACGTTAATCAATTCATGGTACAAATATATACTATCATCATAATACAGTCATCACACAAGTTAATCATCAGAGTATATACATTTAATTATTTACATTATTTACAATCCGGGGAGTGGGATGTGGAGGGGGTTGGGGCGGGGGGGTGGATAGGTTTGGTTGCTATCAGCACTTCAGTCATCAACATTTATATCATCTGAGAAATGGACATTAAAACAGTGTAGGTCTGACTTCGTAGGATATGTACAGCGAGCAGTGAACATAGTGAGCTCAGAAAGCATAAGAACAAGTATATACTAGGGCTGCAACAACTAATCGATTAAAATCGATTATAAAAATAGTTGCCAATTAATTTAGTCATCGATTCGTTGGATCTATGCTATGCGCAGAGGCTTTTATTTTTATTGTATTTAAAAAAAAAAAAAAGGTTTTAAATATTTTTTTTTAATAAACCTTTATTTATAAAACTGCAACATTTACAAACAGCTGAGAAACAATATTTAAAATAAGTATGGTGCCAGTATGCTGTTTTTTTTTTCAATAAAATACTGGAAAGGATAGAAATGTAGTTTGTCTCCTTTGTCCGATTATTAATCGATTAATCGAAGTAATAATCGACAGATTAATCGATTATCAAATGTATCGTTAGTTGCAGCCCTAGTATATACATTTGATTATTTGCATGTGATTATTTACAATCCGGGGAGGTGGGATGTGGTGGGGGGAGGGTGTTAGTCTAGGGTTGTAGTTGCCTGGAGGTGTTCTTTTAGTGCGGTTCTGAAGGAGGGTAGAGATGCACTTTCTTTTACACCTGTTGGGAGTGCATTCCATATTGATGTGGCATAGAAGGAGAATGAGTTAAGACCTTTGAACATAAATAAGAGAACACATTAAGTGCAGAATAATGCTGTCATTTGTTTTTTTCCCTGCAATTTTATATTGTTTGAAGATGATTCCCGGAGAGCAGCAGCACTTGACATACACCACTTTATCAATTTTACCAGACACATTAGGTATATTTGCACAAAGCATCGGTATCCGATCGATATCGCCAATACCAGCCTGAATTTCACCCAGTATCGGATCGTAAAGAAAATCAGTGGTATCGCACATCACTACAATCCATTTTAAGTGAATTGACACATCAAAGACATTTTTGTTTGGTGAATCGCTTCATATGAACTTATTTACTACTTCACGTCACATATACAATAGAAAGACATACAATAGTAAACTGACGCCAGTCTACAACTGGGCTGTGGAATGCATGACGTTACTTAGTCAGCTCCTTGATTAGATCACAACAAACTAATTAGCAAGTAAACAATACTCAGCCTCCCTCGCTGCTAACGTCCACCATTAAGACTTGGGACTCATTTCGTGTCCTTCTTGGACTACCAAGAAAGCGTTGAACTCACATTGCTGTGGACGTCAATGGCTTCCAGTAACCGGTCTCTCATGCCCTGTGGAGTGGCGGTAGTCGCTGTCATCGCCTGGTTGTGAAGCTCCAGCTCCAGACGGGCACTGACAACTTATAGAACCGACGGAGGCGCGTCCTCGCCAAGACTGGACATAATATGTTTCTTAAAAACAATATACCTTCGTTTAATATTTGACCATTTCAACTAAACGAGCGGAGAGAAGTCGCCGCTAGATATCCGCTAGCTTCATTTTCAGCCTGCTGTATGTCAACACTACGGGCTTTTGTATAGTAAAGCCTCAGCGCAAGGCATCATGGGAAATAATTACGTAAAATACGTCATAGCCGGGTTGCCTATTGCATGGATGGGCTGTGAGCCTATGGTTTTGCACTTTGTTATATATATATATATATATATATATATATATATATATATATATATATATATATATATATATATATATATATATATATATATATTTCATTCTATTTTAGTTACTTTATAGAGTTTACATCCCCCTGGCGCTGTTTTGTACTGTTTTTGTACTCATTTTGATTATTATTATTTCTCAACTGTTTGTAAATGTTGCAATTTATAAATAAAGGTTTATAAAATTCAAAAAAATTAAATAAAATAAAATAAAAAATATTATTGCATGGATGGAAGTTTTAAAGATGTGCTATTTGGATTTACGCTGTATGGAAAAAAAAAATTGAAAATGAATTTTACCTTTGCAACCTCATTATACTATTGGCTAAGTTTTATATTCATAAATGTAAGTTTCTCAATACCTGACCTGTTTTTTGTGCCTTTAAAAAAATAATTAGAACTGTACTTTAAAACGCTCTCTACCTCTAACAACCAAAAAGCTGTGAAAACTATGATGCTGTGTTCCAAATTTGGATTATTTACAGAGCTAGCGTGAGCCTATGGCTTTACATTTTACTACATATATATATTTTATACTTTATTGAGTTTACATCCCCCTGGCGCTGTTTTGTACTGTTTTTGTACTAATTTTGATTATTATTATTTCTCAACTGTTTGTAAATGTTGCAATTTATAAATAAAGGTTTATACAATTCAAAAAAATAAAAAATAAAATTAAACAAAAAATATTATTGCATGGATGGAAGTTGTGCTATTTGGATTTACTCTGTATGGAAGAAAAAAAGATGAAAATGAATTTTACCTTTGCAATCTCATTATACTATTGGCTAAGTTTTATATTCATAAATGTAAGTTTCTCAATACCCGACCTGTTTTTTGTGCCTTTAAAAAGAACTCCGCTGAGATAGGCTCCAGCACGCCCCGTGACCCCAAAAGGGACAAGCGGTATAAAATGGATGGATGGATGGAAAAATGAATTAGAACTCTACTTTAAAACACTCTCTACCTCTAACAACCAAAAAGCTGTGAAAACTATGGTGCTGTGTTCCAAATTTGGATTATTTACAAAACTTGCATGAGCCTATGGCTTTACATCCGGGAGGAACTCAAAGTAAAGCCGCTGCTCCTTCACATCGAGAGCAGCTAGATGAGATGGTTTGGGCATCTGGTCAGGATGCCACCCGAATGCCTCCCTAGGGAGGTGTTTAGGGCACGTCTGACCACGGGGAAGACCCAGGACACGTTGGGAAGACTATGTCTCCCGGCTGGCCTGGACGAAGTGGCTGGGGAGAGGAAAGTCTGGGCGTCCCTGCTTAGGCTGCTGCCCCCGCGACCCAACCTCAGATAAGCGGAAAAAGATGGATGGATATATATTTTATACTTTATTGAGTTTACAACCCTCTGGCGCTGTTTTGTACTGTTTCTGTACTTGTTTTGGTTATTATTATTTCTTGATTGTATGTAAATGTTGCATATTATAAATAAAGGTTTATAAAATAAAATAAATAAAAAATATTGCAATACCAATTGAAACGGCAATTGCTGTAAATAAATACATTTAATAAGTAATATTAATGTTGCTTTCATATGCAGCAATGTGTTAAATTGCATGACTTATATGTGATTCTGTTACATCCACTTGTAATGTTAAGTATTAAACAGCTTTTGATTGTTTCCCTTTTCACTCAGACACGTGTGACGTATTAGTAATAGTATGTACAGTCATACCTTGTTTATCACTTTTAATTGACCGCGATAAATGAGTTCCCGCAGAGCACTATAAATCTAATATTTTCATAGCTATAAAACTAAGCTAAACTGTTTACTACCTTCTAAATATGTTTTTAACATTATGAGAGCACTCTAGACATGAATTACCATTATTTAGTCACCTTTTCACGCTTTTAATCCAGTATAGCAGGATTTTCAAACCGTGATAGACCAAAGAATCACTTAATTGTGACGCAATGTAATTCATTATTTAAGTACAGTGTTATATTTTCCTTTGTTCAAGCACAGTGTTACTTCAAACTGTAACATAAAATATACTTGTTAAATAAAACCTCTACTTTGTTTTTAATGACTACTTAGGTCTACTACGCTACTTGATTTTATTGTTGGTTATTACAGTGGTACTTGGTGAAAAAAGTTTGAGAACCACTGCATTACACAATTAATTGTGACTGAGGCTGAGCCAATCAGTGGTTAGGATACTGAACAGTGTGCTCTGATTGGTTTGGTCTCCTCTAGTGATCAATAAAAGTATTTACATGTTTACTTTGTTTAGCCATTGTTATGCTTGAAAATGCAGAACTTACGACACAAAATTGTAGAATATGCTTTAAAAATCTGCTTCATACGACATTTAAGAAAACCTACTTGTAAACCTTTGTTATAGTAGAATGATGACACCTTCACAGCACAGCCATATTTACTGTATATTGAGAACATTTGTCTGGATAAGAAACAATTGTAATTGCAGTACATTTACAAAGTCATGAACATTTACTTACAGGACAAGAGAAGTGGAAAATCCCATGTAGGTCAGTACTTGATCTATCAACCTTAGACTAAACTGATGTTTTGTACAAAAAAAAGAAAGAAAGAAAAAAGAAAATCATTGCTTTTGAGATTGTTTACCATAGATGGAAAGAAAAGCTAGATTGATGGATATAACGTGATAAATTATCAACTTTACTTTAAAGGGGACATATGATGAATTTAGTCTTTTCTGACTTATGTTACAATGTTGGATACTTGTGATAAACAATGCCAAAGCAATATTGGTTTGAGCTTGCACGCAATTTTGAATTCCTCTGCTCAAAGGGTTTTGCAATCTGGCTACGTCGTGACACCGTACTGAGGAGGATGTACTGAATTAAAGATCAAGTAAAAGCTCTCAGCCAGAGCAGGCGGAGCTCCTCTGTCTGCTTCAGGTTATTAGGAAACAAAAAAGTTAGGATAAAGTATCATTTTTTGAATCATGCAATGACAAAATTGCTAATAAAAACAGCTTTTTTTATGCAGTCAGAATCAATCAGCAAATGTGCAGGTGTACCTATTGTTGTAGAAATAGAATCCATATAATGACAATCAAATTTATTTTCGACCGCGTCTGGAAAAAAATAGCGGTGACAATTTCAAGATATATATTTAAACAATGTACATTTTAGAAGATATAGGCTCCAGCACCCCCCACGACCCCAAAAGGGATAAGCGGTAGAAAATGGATGGATGGATGGAATTTATGATAGTTTTGGGTGGGGTGTGGTTTAATTTGCAATCTAGAAACGCCTCCAGAATCTTACAGACTCAAAAAACGTGTTATAAAAGTGATTGTGGAGCAACATTTACACAAACTTTGCACCAAAACCTATTCAATATATATTATCTGGACGTAAAGGAAGTCTTTCAAATGTAGATTAAAATAATGTTACTACAGGAAACTGAATATTTGCTGTCTTAATCCAAAGGATTAAAACACATAAATAAGTCTTTACATTTTTGTGGGGACAGAGGTGAGTAGGCAGTAAAGAAAACACAGTACAATTACACATTTAAAAAAGGACATAACAGGGGATTTTGAGCAGCAATCTTGAAAAATCAACCGTCTGGTGGTAGCCAGCTCCAGTCAATGAAGTTCATGATCCAAACAACCTGAAAATGTTGAACAGAATTTAGTCAGATGAATACTTTTACAATAAATTCATATTATATCTCCAAGTGTCAAGTCACAAAGTTAACATTGAAAAATAAAATGTATTCAATGACAAGTAATTATACAGAGCTCATGATTATTAACTATTGTTACACAAATAAAAACATAAGTCATGGACAGTACATTTCTACTTGGTTCATATCCACAGTGAAATACTTTTATTTTAGGAATATACCATTGACACTAAACAACCTTTGAAGATACATTCTGTCACTTTTTACTCCCATACATTTTATCAATTTGTTTCGGCTTGCAACAAATACATAATGGTCGCCTCAAATAGATTTGGCGCTACCGGTTTGCCCTTGCTCAAAAACACATCGTAATGGGACTGTTTATCACTAAGTCTCCGTGCAGAAGATGGATGGCAATTTAAAACTCTGATTCTGATATGAACAATCCTCATATGCACTAAGCCTGCCAGAGTATAAGAGAATGTAGCAGGAGACCAGTGTTGAAAAATTAAGTGACTTTTTCTGTTATATTTATCGAGTTTTCAGACCCAATCTAGATGTCGGTTTCAAAAAAGTGACTAGCGACAAATCAAGCAACATTTTTTGGTCTTATATTCTTCACCTGACGTCATGTCCGGCTCATTAAAACTATGTGATACTCGAAGAGGTGGGCCAGCAAGCGTCTGTTGTAGAGATGTCCGATAATATCAGACTGCCGATATTATCGGCCGATAAATGCATTAAAATGTAATATCGGAAATTATCGATATCGGTTTCAAAATGTAAAATGTATTACTTTTTAAAACGCCGCTGTACGGAGTGGTACACGGACATAGGGAGAAGTACAGAGCACCAATAAACCTTAAAGGCACTGCGTGCCGGCTCAATCACATAATGTCTACGGCTTTTCACACACACAAGTGAATGCAAGGCATACTTGGTCAACAGCCATACAGCTCACACTGAGGGTGACCGTATAAACAACTTTAACACTGTTACAAATATGCGCCACACTCTGAACCCACACCAAACAAGAATGACAAACACATTTCGGGATAACATCCGCACCGTAACACAACATAAACACAACAGAACAAATACCCAGAACCCCTTGCAGCACTAACTCTTCCGGGACGCTACAATATACACCCCCCGCTACCCCTTATCCCCCCCACACACACACACACACCTCAACCCTGCCCACCTCAACCTCCTCATGCTCTCTCAGGAAGAGCAAGTCCCACATTCCAAGCTGCTGTTTTGAGGCATGTTAAAAAAAATAATGCACTTTGTGACTTCAATAATAAATATGGCAGTGCCATGTTGGCATTTTTTTCCATAACTTGAGTTGATTTATTTTGGAAAACCTTGTTACATTGTTTAATGCATCCAGCGGGGCATCACAACAAAATTAGGCATAATAATGTGTTAATTCCACGACTGTATATATCGGTATCAGTTGATATCGGAATCGGTAATTAAGAGTTGGACAATATAGGAATATCGGCAAAAAAGCCATTATCGGACATCTCTAGTCTGTGGTCACCACGTTCTAAGCGGGATTTTGCCTTTCTCGCAGAAATATGCCCTTTGCCTGCGTTGTTTTAGGCTGTTGGAACTGTTCAAAACCAAACAGGGCGAAACAAGGCAAGATTTTTTGGAAACGACGACGAAAAAAGTGGCACGCTCTCCAGACCAAGGGAGCAGAGCCGAAGAATGCACAAGTTTTAGCGATCACTTTGTTAAATGTTTGATTGATTTACTTTAAATGTTTCCCATTATAGTATTATCTTGATCTTTTATTTGTATTTTATCTTGTTTCTGAGTCCAAAATACATTTTTGCGACGAGTGTTTTGTAAACCACCAAGTCGGCAAATCTAAATAAAAGAAAGCAAATGTGACTAGAGATGTCCGATAATGTATTTTTTGCCGATATCTGATATACCGATATTGTCCAACTCTTAATTACCGATTCCGATATCAACCGATACCGATATATACAGTCGTGGAATTAACACATTATTATGCCTAATGCTGGATGCATTAAACAATATAACAAGGTTTTCCAAAATAAATCAACTCAAGTTATGGAAAAAATGCCAACATGGCACTGCCATATTTATTATTGAAGTCACAAAGTGCATTATTTTTTTTAACATGCCTCAAAACAGCAGCTTGGAATTTGGGACATGTTCTCCCTGAGAGAGCATGAGGAGGTTGAGGTGGGCGGGGTGGGGGTGTGGGGGGGTTTGGGGTGTGTGTGTGTGTGGGGGGGGGGGGGGGGTAGGGGGTAGCGGGGGGTGTATATTGTAGCGTCCTGGAAGAGTTAGTGCTGCAAGGGGTTCTGGGTATTTGTTCTGATGTGTTTATGTTGTGTTACGGTGCGGATGTTCTCCCGTGTGTTTGTCATTCTTGTTTGGTGTGGGTTCACAGTGTGGCGCATATTTGTAACAGTGTTAAAGTTGTTTATACGTCCGCCCTCAGTGTGACCTGTATGGCTTTTGACCAAGTATGCATTGCATTCACATGTGTGTGTGAAAAGCCGTAGATATTATGTGACTGGGCCGGCTCGCAAAGGCAGTGCCTTTAAGGTTTATTGGCGCTCTATACTTCTCCCTACGTCTGTGTACACAGCGGCGTTTTAAAAAGTCATAAATTTTACTTTTCGAAACCGATACCGATAATTTTGAAACCGATAATTTCCGATATTACATTTTAAAGCATTTATCGGCCGATAATATCGGCAGTCCGATTTTATCGGACATCTCTAAATGGGACCAAACCTAAAAGATAGGGGTGTAAAAATTAATCGGTACGAATCGAAAACCGATTTTAACTTTAGAGATATGAATTCATCGTTTGGCGTGCTTCTGGATCGATCGACATCTAGGATGAATAGGTTGATGTCCCGTTGGAAAGTCATGAATCAGTTGATTGGAGCTCAGCTACAAAACATTGCCGCTCTAATCTTGCGAGACTTCTGTGACGACGTAATACCAGAGTAACGCTCTAGTTTGCGACTGACAACAACAGAGCAACATGGCAGACAAAGAGTTTTACACAATGCACCTCCGAATTTTAAATCAAAAGTGTGGTAAAAATTTGGATTTTTCTAAATAGACTGGTCAGTCGGGTAAAAATATCGCCATTTGTAAAGTTTGAAAAGTTGTGATAAAGTAGCGGTTGCGCAACTAATCTAATAGACTTCCAGCCCCAACTTGGCCACAACTCTGTGAGGTAATCACAGTATCTGTTACACTGTCCATTGTGCTAAAGGTAAAGAATTGCCCTTAGAAAACTATTTGAGCTTCTACAAAAAAGCTGCTGTTTGCTTTGTGGCACTTAATTGTGTCTTGCCCTGGTCTACTGTGGTGTTATAACACATCTGCTTGCTTTTCTCTGTATTGAATTGTTGCTACCAGAGCAAACAACAGTAAAAACTTGGTAGCTTCTCCAAAAATATATGGATTGCAATGCACTGAAATTGTTAAGTTATATTTCTTCATAATTAATACAGGAACCGCTTGTTTTGCCTGTGTAAAAAAATAACTCAATGACATTGTTTTGAGCTGATACATGATACATTAAAAACATTGTTTCACCATGCAAATATTCCATGTGCATCGAATCATATCGCATTGAATCGTAATGTTTTAAAATGTATTACTAGTTAATCGTATCGTAACCCATGTATCTAGATTTGTATTGGATCACCATTTAAGGTAGAAATGCACATCCCTACTAAAAAAAGAGTTAAGTTTTACCAAAGGTAGCAATCATAAATGAAGCTTAGTTTCAACACATACACAATGTTGACATCTATAGTTATATTTTCATGAAAACGGGGAAAAAAACGCACTTGCAACAAAAAGGCAACACGTGTTTCGTGTGTAGAATGATGGATAATCCTTGATATCACTCGACAAATCTTTTTTTTAGTTAGGTATAGGGCTCTATTCCATAGCATAGTTTTTTTTGCTCGTATCTGCTTTTTTAATGGTAAGATCTAGGCCCCTTCCAACTCAAGATAGTTTGCACTCTAGACATTCCATTTTGTCCACTAGCGACGCGAGATCATTATTCATGCATTCGTTACGTCTCGTCTCGATTACTGTAACGTATTATTTTCGGTCTAGCAACTATGTCTAGCATTAAAAGATTACAGATGGTACAAAATGCGGCTGCTAGACTTTTGACAAGAACAAGAAAGTTTGAACATATTACGCCTATACTGGCTCACCTGCACTGGCTTCCTGTGCACTTAAGATGCGACTTCAAGGTTTTATTACTTACGTATAAAATATAAACGGTCTAGCTCCATCCTATCTTGCTGATTTTATTGTACCATATGTCCCGGCAAGAAATCTGCGTGCAAAGAACTCCGGCTTATTAGTGATTCCCTGAGCCCAAAAAAAGTCTGCGGGCTATAGAGCGTTTTCTATTCGGGCTCCAGTAATCTGGAATGCCCTCCCGGTAACAGTTAGAGATGCTACCTCAGTAGAAGCATTTAAGTCCCATCTTAAAACTCATTTGTATACTCAAGCCTTGAAATAGACCCCCCTTTTAGACAAGTTGATCTGCCTTCTCTTTTCTGCTCTGCCCCCCTCTCCTTCGTGGAGAGGCTGGGCACAGATTAGGTGACCACAGATGAGGCGCTGGCTGTTCAAAGTCGGGACCCGGGATGGACCACTCATCTGTGCATCAGTTGAGAACGTCTCTGCGCTGCTGACTTGTCTCCGCCCAAGACGATCTCCGGCTGGCCCCACTATGGACTGGACTCTCACACTATTAACTAGATCCACTCGACGTTCATTGCACCGGTCGCTCAGGTTTCTCATTGTAATCCCATTGGGTTGAGTTTTTTCTTGCCCTGATGTGGGATCTGAGCCGAGGATGTCGTTGTGGCTTGTGCAGCCCTTTGAGACATTCGTGATTTAGGGCTATATAAATAAACTTTGATTGATTGATTGCTTGATGGCCCACCACTTCCTTTACTTTTGTTCAAAAGCCATGTGACGTATTTCAACCTATATAGGCCATTTTCAAAGACTGACATGAAAGTAGGGCTGGGCGATATATCGATATACTCGATATATCGCGAGTTTGTCTCTGTGCGATATAGAAAATGACTATATCGTGATATTCGAGTATACTTTCTCACGCAGTTGCTTTTAGCTGCTGGCATTACACTGCAGGCTCTTCCCACTCCTTCTTGTGTCTCCTTCTCACAGTCAGCAAGCGCAACTACTTACACACGTCACATACTGTCACGTCATACGTCACATACGTATACGCCCTCGCGGAGCATAGGGGTAGCAGCATGGGTAACGTTAGCTGTGATGCTAGCGGAGCCTTGCGAGTGGTAATACGAGAGAAAGAAGGTGCGAATCTGGTAACAAATGAAGGAAGAATTAAGTCCCAAGAAAAACGACAGGGGGTCCATCGTCTGGTGGTGGTTTGGCTTCAAGTGGGAATATGTCGAACAGACAACCGTAATTTGTCAAGTGTGGGGCAAAAGTGTTGCTCCAAAAAGTAGCATTACTGCTAATATGTAGCATCATTTGAAAAGTCACCTACTAGAGAATGAAGAGCGCTTACTCCGCATGTCAACATCTCTGTTCGGTGCCACACCATCAAAATGCTGAGGCAAACATTTCCACATCAAGACCGTATGAAAAAAATAGTCAACAGAAGGAGCTAAGGTCCGCAGGAACCTACCACATAGAGAAGGACATACACTATTTGATTTCCTATTATGCAGCTCATTTTTATTTGACACTTATTGAAATATCTTGTGTGACATCATGCACAAAAGTGCACTTTATTTGTTTTAAACTATTGTAATGGCTTTCTGTACAAAAAGTGCACTTTGATTTAGTGTTGTTTTGATATGTCATCTTAGTGACATCATGCACAAAAGTGCACTCATAGCTTGTTTTAAAATGTCTCTGACAATCTTGCACTTTCTGTTTTGGAAATAACATGAATGTTTGTGCCACTGCTTAATAACTGTTTAATAAAAACAGTTTTGGTAAAGTGACTTAGTTGTGATTTCCCTCTCTGCATGAAAGTTAAAAAAAATAGCATATATTAATGAAGTATGAACAAGAATGTTTTAATGTAGACACATAGAATCATCATACTGCTGTGATTATATGCATCAAGTGTTCATTCAAGGCTAAGGCAAAATATCGAGATATATATCATGTATCGCGATATGGCCTAAAAATATCGAGATATTAAAAAAAGGCCATATCGCCCAGCCCTACATGAAAGTATGTATTTCTTTTTCAACGAGCCTCGCAGCAACCATGGACCAGGAAGTTTGATTTGTCAAAATAAAAATGACCCGTGTTTAGAAGTGAACATATTTCTACACATTTTGAAATGCCGTTTTACTCACAGAATCATGCAGAACATGATGAAGATGTTCCACAGTGCAATGAAGATGCGAAAGTATCGCAGGCTGAGGAGGAACTCTCTAATGTTGTCACCTACAGTAAATACACAAATAAATATCATATTTTTCCCGGCGTTAAACACAAAATTATCCTTGTTTTATGCTTCTTCACACCTGTAGTTTCAGACCTGGACTCATCGCCAAATCCATGGGATTCTTTTCTTTTGCTGTAAAAACAGTTAAACTCACAATGAGAAATATTTTTTGCAATCTGATCTATGAATGCATATGATGACAGATTTATA
>NC_084749.1:36976888-36989388 GCF_033978785.1 Entelurus aequoreus | reverse complement strand
CATGCACCTGGGGATAGGTTGATTGGCAACACTAAATGGTCCCTAGTGTGTGAATGTGAGTGTGAATGTTGTCTGTCTATCTATGTTGGCCCTGCGATGAGGTGGCGACTTGTCCAGGGTGTACCCCGCCTTCCACCCGATTATAGCTGAGATAGGCTCCAGCGCCCCCCGCGACCCCAAAGGGAATAAGCGGTAGAAAATGGATGGATGGATGGATGGATGAACCGTTGCCTGACATTTTCTCCTTAGTTGAAACCTCACTGAAGAATGTGCAAGCACTGCATTATTTACATTTTTACCTGCAACTTTGTTGTTGTTGTTGTTGCCATCGCATGTGCATTGAGATCTATAATATAATCCTCCTATACAGTGCATCCGGAAAGTATTAATAGCACATCACTTTTTCCACATTCTGTTATGTTGCAGCCTTATTCCAAATTGTAATGAAGTAATTTTTGTCCTCAAAATTCTACACACAACACCCCATAATGACAATGTGAAAAAAAAAAAATCTACTTTTTTGCAAATGTATTAAAAATAAAAAGATACACATTTATATATACATAAGTATTCACAGCCTTTGCTCAATACTAGAGATGTCGATAAATGCTTTAAAATGTAATATCAGAAATTATCGGTATCGTTTTTTTAAAATTATCGGTATCATTTTTTATACATATTTTTTTAAATTTGTTTTTATTAAATCAACATAAAAAACACAAGATACAATTACAATTAGTACACTAACCCAAAAAAACTCCCTCCCCCATTTGCACTCATTCACAAAAAAGGGTTGTTTCTTTCTGTTATTAATATTCTGGTTCCTACATTATATATCAATATATATCAATACAGTCTGCAAGGGATACAGTCCGTAAGCACACATGATTGTGCGTGCTGCTGGTCCACTAATAGTACTAACTTTTAACAGTTAATTTTACTAATTTTCATTAATTACTAGTTTCTATGTAACTGTTTTTATATTGTTTTACTTTCTGTTTATTCAAGAAAATGTTTTTAATGAATTTATCTTGTTTTATTTTATAATTTTTTTTAAAAAGGACCTTATCTTCCCCATACCTGGTTGTCCAAATTAGGCATAAAAATGTGTTAATTCCACGACTGTATATATCGGTATTGGTTGATATCGGTATCGGTTGATATCGGTAATTAAGAGTTGGACAATATCGGAATATCGGATATCGGCAAAAAGCCATTATCGGACATCCCTACTCAATACTTTGTTGAATAACCTTTGGCAGCAATTACAGTCTCAAATATTTTGGAATACGATGCGTCACTCAGGCTTGGCACACCTACCGTAATTTCCGGACTATAAGCCGCACCTGACTATAAGCCGCACCAGCTAAATTTAGGGGAAAATACAGATTGCTCCACATATAAGCCGCACCCGACTATAAGCCGCAGGGTTTTGATGTGTAATTACCGTAGTATATAGGGGTTCCTGCTACCACGGAGGGGATTGTCGGGACAGAGATGACTGTTTGGGAACGCAAAGCGTCCCATTTATTAACAATAAATCTTTCAATCATTCAATCAAACTTTCACATCTTTGACATGGCGAACAGCATACGTACAAATAATACAACGGTGCAAAGTAATACAAAGTGCTCGCCTGTACGTTATCAAAATAACCAGCCTACCGGTATATGAAAAGTCAGTCTTTAATCATTGTGTCATCGTCTTCCTCCTGCGTACTAAAACCACCGAAATCCTCTTCGTCGGTGTCGGAGAAGAACAGGCCGTAAATAAGCCGCACCCTTGTATAAGCCGCAGGGACCAGAACGAGGGGAAAAAGTAGCGGCTTATAGTCCGGAAATTACGGTATCTTTGGACAATTTCGTCCATTTTTCTTTGCAGCACCTCTCAAGTGCTATCAGATTGGATGGGAAGCGTTGGTTTTCATCCATGTGTCTGTACATTGCTGCATCCATCTTAGTCTAGTCAGGGAGGTGACCAAGATCCCGATGGTCAATCAGTCAGTTACAGCATTCCTCTGTGGAGAGAGGAGAACCTTCCAGAAAAACAACCATCTCTGCGGCAATCCACCAATCAGTGGCCAGACGAAACCATTTCTGAGTAAAACATTTGGCGACATGAACCTGAAAGTCTCTCAGACCATGACAAACAAAATTCTCTGGTCTGATGAGACAAAAATTGAACTCTTTGGTGTGAATGCCAGGTATCATGTTTGGAGGAAACCAGGCACCGCTCATCGCCAGGCCAATACCATCCGTACAGTGAAGCATGGTGGTGGCTGCATCATGCTGTGGGGATGTTTTTCAGTGGCAGGAACTGGGAGACAAGTCAGGATAAAGGGAAAGATGAATGCAGTAATGTACGGAGACATTCTGGATGGAAACCAAAGCTTCTTATCCAACCTGATGGAGCTTGAGAGATGCTGCAAAGAGGAATGGGCAAAACTTCCCAAAGATAGGTGTGCCAAGTTTATGGCATATTCAAAAATACTTGAGACTGTATTTGCTGCCAAAGGTGCTTCAACGAAGTGTTGTCCAAATGCTGTATATGTACATGTGATTTTTTTTACTTTTTTACTTTTAACAAATTTCGACATTTTTATATATGTATGTATATATATATATATATATATATATATATATATATATATATATATATATATATATATATATATATTTATATATATATATATATATATATATAAATCACATTGTCATCATGGGGTATTGTGTGTAGAAGTTTGAGGACAAAAATGAATGTATTACATTTTGGAATAAGACTGTAACATACAAAAAAGTGGGAAAAGTGAGGTGCTGTGAATATTTCCGGATGCAGTGTAAAATACTGCAATTTCCGAGGATATTCTAAACGCGATTAATCAGGAGATCGCAAAAAGCCGCTGCCTGACCAGAGCTCAGAAAATCTGCAGAGACTCCTCCCACCCCCACCAAGGACTGTTTTCACTGCTGGACTCTAGAAAGAGGTTCCGCAGCCTCCGTAGCAGAACCTCCAGGTTCTGTAACAGCTTCTCCCCTCAGGCCGTAAGACTCTTGAACGCATCATAATAATCCCCTCAACTCCCCCCAAAATGGATTAACTCGCTGGAATATAAAGACAATATAACATACATCCATAAATGTGGATGCATATGCAAAAGTGCAATATATTTATCTGTACAGTAATCTATTTATTTTTATCTGCACCTTATTGCTTTTTTATCCTGCACTACCATGAGCTAATGCAACAAAAATTAGTTCTTATCTGTACTGTAAAGTTCAAATTTTAATGACAATAAAAAGTAAGTCTAAGTCTAATTGTTGAACTATTGGGCTTTAGGGAACATTTGTTGAAAGGCAGCTACTTTAAATGAAAGTTCATTTCTCTATTTGGATTGTGCAGTAAAATGTAAGTAACTCGGTAGGGTGGATCGATCCAAATATCGATATTTTTTTTACCGGTATCGGGTCGATACTTGCGTGCATTTTTATTCTTTTCTCTGTTGTTTTTTTTGTTTCTATATAAAGGATGCTCCGATCAGGTATTTATGCTGTTAATTCCGATACCGATCATCCATGAGTGAGATTGGTCGATACCAATACTGATGACATGTATTTGTTTATGGTGAGTGTTCTTGACAGTTGAACAATATCAACACAATATCTAAACTAGTACCTTGTTCTAAAATATCGATCCAAGTAATTAGATCAATATTTTATTTTCCCCAAATCTTTTTTTTAAAATAAATGTTAAACAATTCAGAGAATAATTCCCAGGACACAGGAGGACTTTAATAATAATAATTTCAATGACTAATTAAGAGTAGTTTTTGCTTTTGTTTAGTGTTTGTGTACTATTGACTTTGTTCTGCTCAAACAATTGTATATAATGACATAGGACAAGGTACTTGTTTAAATATTGTGTTGCAGCACGGTGGGAACAGGGGTTAGTACTGGTGTCTCATAATGGGAGGGTCCTGGGTTCGATTCCTGGGCTCGGGGTCTTTCTGTGTGGAGTTTGCATGTCCTCCCCGTGACTGCGTGGGTTCACTGCGAGTACTCCGGCTCGGATGGAATCCGGATGGATACTCTAGTACAGGGGTGTCAAACTCGTTTTATTTTTTTATAATTATAATTTATGTAGTTTGATCATTTTTCTCCACTGGTGCACTAAGAACATCATGTGGTTTACTTTTTTTTTTTTTTTTACATACGTACCATAATCTACAAAGATACAAATAATTGCTATTGTGACATCTAGTGGACACATTTAGAACAGCAGTTTCTTTCATTCAAAAATTTTGTCTCATTTTTATACTCAGCAAACTCATCCCGCGGGCCGGATAAAACCTGTTCGCGGGCCGGGCCGTACATTTGACACCCCTGCTCTAGTATCAATCATACACTGATACTACCCTTGGTATCGACACCACCAATTTATGGATCAATCCTCCTGTTACATGTTGTCTACTGACTGTGACAATGCTGACACAGTTGTTACATCATCCTCTCTCCAGACTGTTATTAATCTACTTTTTAATTTCCTGGTAATATTTGCTTACTTGCTACTGAAGCGTGGTTCTATCGACACTTCTTAAACTTTACCGAGCACTTATTTCTTGGTGATATTTTAAGCTAATTTAGCAGTTAGCTTAACTGTTAGCATGCCTGCTCCTGGCTTGTTCTCAGCGTATAACATGTTTAGCTTCATCCTCCAGTGATAATAATACTTGATAATACTTAACACTGAGAAATGCAGTTTATTTGCCTCAATTGAGATGACTATTATGAACTTAAGGGAGCAGCTCCGCACTGTGCATGGAGACAAGAAATTAGCTGCTAGTTTACCAGCCGAGGGACTAAAAATAAGCACATTATCAGCCAGAGGGAATTGGCGTTTGTTATCAACATTGAAAGGCATTAATCTGCAAAGGCGATCACATACTTTTTCAAGAAAATTGTCCGATACTGATTGGTGGCCGATTGATCAGCATATCCCCAGTTCTTATTGTTAGTTCCTCTACGAGATGTGTCAGAAAAGTTCCGGGACCTAGCGTGTCATAAAATATTGTATTCAAATCAACTTCCTCTGACGCACTCCGGAGAGGATTCTTCCGGTATCGTCCGCAGCGCCGTCGTCATGGCCGTCTTCAAAACAGGTCCCCTTGGTGACCCCCTTGAGGAAAAAGAGTAAAAAAAAAAAATTCCACTGAGCCAGGGCGAGTGAGAGAGTTTGCTCTGGCATGGCAATGGAACTGCTCTGCCACAACTCCCGCCTCTTATCACACATTCTCAACAAAGAAAAATCTGCACGATCACTTTGTGGACGCGCTGGTTCATGGATGAGGCCTCGATCACATCAAGGAACATAACATCAACAGTCCTGAAACTTTTCTGACACACCTCATGTTGTTAGATTATTATTATTATTATTATTGTATGAGTTCTTTGACACAGACGTGCTTCCATCCATACATTTTCTACCGCTTGTACCAAGGGGCAAAAAGTTGAATAATTTGAATGAAAGTCAATAATAGATTCTGCATGCATTGAATAGTTTTTAAAGTTAAATGATAGTCACACACACACTAGGTGTGGTGAAATTGGTCCTCTGCATTTGACCCATCACCCTTGTTCACCCCCTGGGAGGTGAGGGGAGCAGTGGGCAGCAGCGGTACCACGCCCGGGAATAATTTTTGGTGATTTAACCCCCAATTCCAACCCTTGATGCTGAGTGCCAAGCAGGGAGGTAATGGGTCCCATTTTTATAGTCTTTAGTATGACTCGGGGTTTGAACTCACAATTTCAGGGCGGACACTATAACCACTAGGCCACTGACTAGGTCTTGTTGCACTAAGGACTTTATTGTTTACAACAATGTTTAAATTATATTTTATATATATTTATACATTATTTTAATTTTAATTTTATTATTTGTACCTGTGTTTAAATCTGATTATAATGATGAATAATTCATTTAAGGGAAAAATCACAAAACCATTCAAAAATGTCAGGTTAGATAACAATAATGCACAATATCGCACAACACTGGATGTGATTTTCTTTATAATAGCTAACCTAATATTCAGTTTTATTTTCATGTCAAATACAATTAAAGTGTATTTTTTGCGTAGTTTTAGGATATAACATCTCTTCCTGTCATGTTTACATTGGAGAACATTTGACAGTCCAATGAGTCACGCTGCCTTTATTTGCATGACTTTGTTTGTGATTCTTTTGCATGAGCAGTGATGGGCAAGCTACTTGGAAAATGTAGTAAGCTAAGTTACAAGTTACTCTCGATTAAATGTAGCTAAGCTACAGTGGAAGCTATCCCCGGAGAATTGTAGCAAGCTACACTACAAGCTATGCGTAAAAAGTAGCTTGCTACATCAAAGCTACATGTAACAGAATTTATTTCTATAGGCCCACATGCACAAAACCCCAAACCAGTGAAGTTGGCACGTTGTGTAAATGGTAAATAAAAACAGAATACAATGATTTGCAAATCCTTTTCAACTTATATTCAATTGAATGGACTGCAAAGACAAGATACTTAATGTTGGAACTGAGAAACTTTATTATTATTATTTTTTTTAATTAATCATTAACTTAGAATTTAATGGCATCAACACATTGCAAAAAAGTTGGCACAGGGGCATTTCTACCACTGTGTTACATGGCCTTTCCTTTTAACAACACTCAGTAAACGTTTGGGAACTGAGGAGACCAATTTTTGAAGCTTTTCATGTGGAATTATTTCCATTCTTGCTTGATGTACAGCTTAAATTGTTCAACAGTCCGGGGTCTCCGTTGTCGTATTTTAGGCTTCATAATGTGCCACACATTTTCAATGGGAGACAGGTCTGGACTACAGGCAGGCCAGTCTAGTACCTGCAGTCTTTTACTACGAAGCCAACTTCTGTTGTAACACGTGCAGAATGAGGCTTGGCATTGTCTTGCTGAGATAAACGTTGCTTGGATGGCAACATATGTTGCTCCAAAACCTTTTAGCATTAATGGTGCCTTCACAGATGTGTAAGTTACCCATGCCTTGGGCACTAATATACCCCCATACCATCACAGATGCTGGCTTTTCAACTTTGCACCTGATGGTTCTTTTCCTCTTTGGTCCGGAGGACACGACGTCCACAGTTTCCAAAAACAATTTGAAATGTGGACTCGTCAGACCACAGAACACTTTTCCACTTTGTATCAGTCCATCTTAGATGAGCTCAAGCCCAGCGAAGCCGGCGGCGTTTCTGGGTGTTGTTGATAAATGGCTTTCGATTTGCATAGTAGAGTTTTAACTTGCACTTACAGATGTAGCGGCGAACTGTAGTTACTGACAGTGATTTTCTGAAGTGTTCCTGAGCCATTGTGGTGATATCCTTTACACACTGATGTCGGGCATTGCCGCTTACGTGCAGTGATTTCTCCAAATTCTCTGAACCTTTTGATGATATTACGGACTGTAGATAGTGAGATCCCTAAATTCCGTGCAACAGCTCGTTGAGAAATGTTGTTCTTTAAACTGTTGGACAATTCGCTCATGCATTTGTTCACAAAGTGGTGACCCTCGCCCCATCCTTGTTTGTGAATGACTGAGCATTTTATGGAAGCTGCTTTAATACCCAATCATGGCACCCACCTGTTCCCAATTAGCCTGTTCACCTGTGGGATGTTCCAAATAAGTGTTTGATGAGCATTCCTCAACATTCTCAGTCTTTTTTGCCACTTGGGCCAGATTTTTTGAAACATGTTGCAGGCATCAAATTACAAATGACCTAATATTTGCAAAAAACCCCCAAAGATTTCCAGTTTAAACGTTAAGTATCTTGTCTTTGCAGTCTATTCAATTGCAATATAGGTTGAAAAAGATTTGCAAATCATTATATTCTGTTTTTATTTACGATTTACACAACGTGCCAACTTCACTGGTTTTAGGTTTTGTATAATATCAATGTTAATGTAACTGATCGTGTACAAATGGACCCAATAAGGCTCCATTACTATTAACTATCTGTCAGTTAGCTGGGGACTACCTCACGGGGTGCCCGCACCCCACTGTATGTATTTATTTTAGTTTGCTTTTCCTACATTATTATTCATTTTCTCTACCTACTGTAAAAAAACCAGCATCTATCTATATCTTGACAAAAAAAAAAAAGACTTGTGTGTTGTCCGCCCTGAGATCGGTAGGTCGTGAGTTCAAACCCCGGCCGAGTCATACCAAAGACTATAAAAATGGGACCCATTACCTCCCTGCTTGGCACTCAGCAACAAGGGTTGGAATTGGGGGTTAAATCACCAAAATGATTCCAGAGCGCAGCCACCGCTGCTGCTCCCTGCTCCCCTCCCCTCACCTCCCAGGGGGTGAACAAGGGGATGGGTCAAATGCAGAGGGTAATTTCACCACACCTAGTGTGTGTGTGACTATCATTGGTACTTTAACTTTTAACATAAACTTAACTTAATGTGTGTTCCTAAATTTGTGTTGGAAGTCTTCGATGAAGAGAGCAGTTATGACTTGGGTTTTAAAAGTAAATAACTAAAAATTAAGGTTTTGGGCATTGTTTTCTCTAAACGCATACATTTGTCTAAACATGGCCAAGGACACACATTATTGGGGGTTTCCTGGACGTCATCTTCACCACTAAAGGAAACATCTAATCTGCGAGAGAGAATTCCTTTGACATTTTGAAGTATGTTTTTTTTTTTTTTTTTAGTTGTCCGCTTGAAGCGTCCCTCTGTCTCGGACTCAATTGTCGTCATGTGACATGAGTGTGTGACTGTTATGATTTTGCTTCCTGGTTTCGATGATCACTCATCTTACGAACACCAACCAATCATAATGGATTTTCTCCGTATGTATGGATGTTTTCATTCGTCCAGGTCATTGTATTTTATCCATTTTATTTGGGCCTCTAGTCACAGTGCATTTTCTCTCTTATGCCTGGTTCACACCAACGGCGCTTGCTGCGCTTTAAAGCGGCGAGCAAAGCGCCGTCATTTTTGTCAATTTTGCCACGAATATCCCGATCTCCGAAGTAATGTTATGCTTTGATACGCTCTGATACGAATTAGTTGCCGCTTTGGGGGGACGAATTACCGTTCCTCACGATTTGATGCCGCTTTGATCCCGCTTTGATACGCTTTAAATCACGCTTTAAATCACGCTTTGATACGTTTTATTAGGCTTTATTGAACTTTATTACGCTTTGATGCGATCCTGACGCTTTAAATCAGGCTCTGACACGATTATCAAGCTCTGTTTGTCACGATCGCGGGGTCCGCAGCTTGCTGCGCGGTTGTTCTCCCAATGCAAAGGAACGGCTCCGGACGAAGGCGTAAGGTAGGAAGTGATTTATTTATCATAAATCATCCAATAAACAAAAACAACAGGGATGCGTGCAGAGCGCACGGGAAGTTAAGGAACTATTACTTAGCATAGGCAAAAGACAAGGAACACTAGAACTCAAAAACTCACGTGACAAGTGCATGGAGCAAACACAATGAGAGCAGGACGAGTGACTGGCAAAGGCAACTTAAATAATGCCTCTGATTAGCGCTCGGGAAGCAGGTGAGCGGGCGAGCACTAATCAGAGACAGGTGCACACAAAGAGTGACCATGACAACCAAAACAAACTCACAGGAGCACAACAAATAACAAAAGGAGTCCAAAATTAACAGAAAACACAAAAACATGATCCGGACCATGGATCATGACAGTACCCCCTCCTCAAGGACAGATACCAGATGTCCATATGAAAACAAAAACAAAAAACAAGCAGGGTCTAAAGTCACGGGCGGGCGGAGGGAGGACTTGGAGGTGGGTCGCCAGGCCAAGTGTCCCCGAATCCACCGAGGCAAAGTCAAGTGGCGGCGGCGAGTGGAACGCCGCTGCAGCAAGCGAGGCGGGCGACCAGGGAATGGCCACATTCGTGGCCGACGGGGAGGTGGGCGCACTTGGCGAGGCGGACGACCAGGGAGCGGCCACATCCGTGGTCGACGAGGAGGTGGGCGTGTCGGCGCCGTCATGGCAGGCGTGGCAGCAGGCACCGGCGCCGTCATGGCAGGCGTGGCAGCAGGCACCACTGGCGAGTCTGGTGTGGTTGCAGGTACCACCGGCGAGTTTGGCGTGCTTGCAGGTACCACCGGCGTCTGGCGTGGTGCAGGTGCAGGCGTCTGCCGAGGTGCAGGCGTCTGGCGAGGAGCAGGCGTCTGGCGAGGAGCAGGCGTCTGGCGAGGAGCAGGCGTCTGGCGAGGAGCAGGCGTCTGGCGAGGAGCAGGCGTCTGGCGAGGAGCAGGCGTCTGGCGAGGAGCAGGCGTCTGGCGAGGAGCAGGTGCAGGCGTCTGGCGAGGAGCAGGTGCAGGCGTCTGGCGAGGAGCAGGTGCAGGCGTCTGGCGAGGAGCAGGTGCAGGCGTCTGGCGAGGAGCAGGTGCAGGCGTCTGGCGAGGAGCAGGTGCAGGCGTCTGGCGAGGAGCAGGTGCAGGCGTCTGGCGAGGAGCAGGTGCAGGCGTCTGGCGAGGAGCAGGTGCAGGCGTCTGGCGAGGAGCAGGTGCAGGCGTCAGCCGAGGAGCAGGTGCAGGCGTCAACCGAGGAGCAGGTGCAGGCGTCAGCCGAGGAGCAGGTGCAGGCGTCAGCCGAGGAGCAGGTGCAGGCGTCAGCCGAGGAGCAGGTGCAGGCGTCTGCCGAGGAGCAGGTGCAGGCGTCTGCCGAGGAGCAGGTACTGGTGTGGGAACCAGCCGAGGTGCAGGTACTGGTCTGGGAACCAGCCGAGGTGCAGGTACTGGTCTGGGAACCAGCCGAGGTGCAGGTACTGGTCTGGGAACCAGCCGAGGTGCAGGTACTGGTCTGGGAACCAGCCGAGGTGCAGGTACTGGTGTGGGAACCAGCCGAGGTGCAGGTACTGGTGTGGGAACCAGCCGAGGTGCAGGTACTGGTGTGGGAACCAGCCGAGGTGCAGGTACTGGTGTGGGAACCAGCCGAGGTGCAGGTACTGGTGTGGGAACCAGCCGTGGTGCAGGTGCTGGTGTGGGAACCAGCCGTGGAGCAGGTGCTGGTGTGGGAACCAGCCGTGGAGCAGGTGCTGGTGTGGAAACCAGACTTGGAGGTACTGGTGTGGAAACCAGACTTGGAGGTACTGGTGTGGAAACCAGACTTGGAGGTGTTGGTCGTGACTTTGGCGGAGGTGGCCTGGCAGGAGGTTGCGGCTTGGCATGCCGACGGACTGGTGGTGGAGGACGGGCTGGAGGTTGCGGCTTGGCAGGCCGAAGGACAGGTGGCGGCGGCCGGGATGGAGGTTGCTGCCTGGCTGGGCGCAGCCGAGCAGCCCCACCAGCACAGCTCCCGGCCCCAGCCCCCCCCTCAAGGGGCGGATACCAGACGCGCTGCTTGCGGTCTGGAACAGTCTTTACGGGTGGGTGGCGGGAAGTCAGGAGGGGGGCAAAATCCTCCCCTCTAAATTGTCCAAAATGTCTTTTCCCACCCCCCACCTGAGGTCTTTTGGGAGGATGAGAGGAAAAAGTCACTGACGTGGGCGGGGCTAGAGTCCTAGGGGGCGGAGCTTGGCACTCAGAAGGAGACTGTGGCTGACATCTAAATTTCAAAAGAATGTCCTGACAAGGTATAATTTTAGAATTAAAGTCTTTAGGAGGTTGTTGACGCAAGGAGACAGAATTCAGAAAAAAAAAATTCTGGGCCATGACGTCATCAGCCGTGGACGGAGTGACGTCATCGGGGGAAGGATACTGGGCTGCCTGCAACTTGCTTCGGTCCGGGGGAGGAGCTTGCGGGAGTGACGCGTTCTGACGGCGAGGCGAAGCCCTTCTGGGCGGCTTCCGCCTTTGCCTGCGCGTCCGGTACTGCTGTGTAGCGGCGATGTCTTCGGACCAGAGGGAGTCGATGGGGATAAGGGAGCCTCCAGGTCCCCACATAAGGTTCGACCTCTCCTCCGTCGAATAGCGAAGCGTCTCCACTTCCATCGCTCGCAACACCATGCGCGTACCTTCATCCATCTCACTCTGGTCCGTTTGCGGGAGAACGGATGCTGCTCTCATTCTGTCACGATCACGGGGTCGCAGCTTGCTGCGCGGTTGTTCTCCCAATGCAAAGGAACGGCTCCGGACGAAGGCGTAAGGTAGGAAGTGATTTATTTATCATAAATCATCCAATAAACAAAAACAACAGGGATGCGTGCAGAGCGCACGGGAAGTTAAGGAACTTATTACTTAGCATAGGCAAAAGACAAGGAACACTAGAACTCAAAAACTCACGTGACAAGTGCATGGAGCAAACACAATGAGAGCAGGACGAGTGACTGGCAAAGGCAACTTAAATAATGCCTCTGATTAGCGCTCGGGAAGCAGGTGAGCGGGCGAGCACTAATCAGAGACAGGTGCACACAAAGAGTGACCATGACAACCAAAACAAACTCACAGGAGCACAACAAATAACAAAAGGAGTCCAAAATTAACAGAAAACACAAAAACATGATCCGG
>NC_084749.1:36961888-36971888 GCF_033978785.1 Entelurus aequoreus | reverse complement strand
TTATAAAACTATGTGGCTAATTTATAGATTGTTCTTTGCTGACGATAATGAAAATATTTTTTAAAAACAAGTAAATGTACTGAGAGGCTGTTTTTTGGTTTTTGCTATGACGCCATCTTTTGGACAAAATCGCTCACTGCAAGTTCTGCAGTGTTCTTCCATTCAGTGCCTACAACCGGAAGTAGAGTGCTGTTCAGTCTTCTAGCCGTCCACAGCGTTTCTACTCGTATGGATTCTTAGTACACACTGCAAAAAGTCAGTGTTCAAAAACAATAATTTTTTTTTCTAAAATGAGGGGTATTTTATTTAAAATAAGCAAAATTATCTGCCAATAGAACAAGAAAATTTGGCTTGTCAAGACTTTCCAAAACAAGTAAAATTAGCTAACCTCAATGAACCCAAAAATACCTTAAAATAAGTATATTCTTACTAATAAGAAGTGCAATTTTCTTGGTAGAAAAAAAAAAAGAGACCTTTTTGCTCAATATGTTGAAAAATGTTCTTAAATGAAGTTAACGCTAGTGCCATTATCTTGACATAATGATATGCGCTCGGCATTACATTTCTTGAAACCAGCAAACTTATACTAAAAACAAATGTATTGTTCTTAATGGAAAGGCAACAAGGCAACCGCTTGTTACTCTCGGGGTCTCCTAGCCGCTCACGCAAATCATATTGTCTAAAAATGCATTTTTCCATCGACAACATGACATCATCGTGCCAAGTGTGTGCTCTTTCAGTCAATTAGTGCGCATATATACAGCCCGGGCCCCGGCCAAATTTTTTTAACTTTTAATTTTGAAGAATTTATCTGAATGTGCATGAACTATTTATGTTTAAAAATTTTGAAATGTCTCATGTTAAATGTTTAAATATTAACTGTCCGTTTACTGTACTGTGCCAACTGTACTACTATACGAGTATGTGTTTTCTATTGTTTCATTGAAAATAAAACAGCAAAGTCCATTTGGCTGCCATCTGTTTTAATTATGAGACACAATTTTGGCAAAATCATGATTTTTTTTCTTGCTTGAAATAAGAAATTCTTTAAAAAAGTAGTTTTATGCTCGTGAGTGTTGATGACACAGCTTTGCAACAGTTGATATTCTATTTTCAAGCATGTTTTACTCAATATAGGTCATAAAATCTAAGCAACCAGCTGTAATATCTTACTGAGATAATTTAGGACCAAAACCCTTAAAACAAGTAAAACACTCTAACATAAAATCTGCTTAGTGAGAAGAATTATCTTATCAGACAGAAAATAAGCAAATTTCACCCTTATTTGAGAAATTTAATCTTACTTAGATTTCAGTTTTTGCAGTGCATAACTCCAAGCAACGTTTGTAAGTTTTACAGTATAAGTAAAACTGTTTATACATACTAGACCGTCCCATGTGTTTTCATTAGGAGCATTTTCATGCATATTTTTACATGCTATTGTAATATAATAACTCTAACGTCATTAACATTAGCTAATATGCTAACACGTTTACAAGTGTCTGTGTGAGTAATATTAACTTGCAATGGCATTTTTTAAAAAATGTTTCAGTTTTGCAAATTTCTCAGTAAATTCACCAAGACGTCACCATGGAGCTTTTGAGTCTGTTTAGCTGATTGGAGAGCTTGCTTTTGCAGCTAGTGGGTTCATGACGATGACTTCTGTTTTGTCTGATCAGCCGTTTACTGCCGTCTGAGATGTGTTGTATCCGAAATAGCTGCAATCGCGCGTTTCCTTCACTTAAGGCAGGGGTGTCCAAACTTTTTCCACTGAGGGCCGCACACGGAAAAATTAAAGCATGTTGGGGCCATTTTGATATTTTGCATTTTCAAACCATAACAAAATATATGCATGTTTTATTTATTTTACCTTTAGGGGTCCCGGGGACCATAAAGGGTCTCAGTCATTAAAATGTTAAAAATAAGTCAGATTATTATTATTTTTTAAATATTTAACGCTTGCAGTAAATCTCTATATCAACTTCAAGTTGATATAAAGTAATACAAATTTAAAAAAATGTTTTATGGCTTTTCTGTCCAAAAAAACTTAGTTTTTTTATAGTAAAACTGAAATATGCAGTATTTAGTAATTAGAGCCCTAAAAGATCAATAATGCAGGACACCATTGATTTTAATTATTTCATATTTTTGAGTAATCACAGTGAAAAGATAAATAAAAAATCACTAAATATATTCGGGATCCAAAAGGTGTCCCACTCATAAAGTGATACATTTTTAGTAGGTTTTTCTTTTACTTTCAACACTTAAGTTACGAGATCAACTTCAGATATATCTGTCGATTTTATGCTGGGACTATTATTTTGTTCGTTTTATGCGCTTTTGTCAAAGAAAACTTTGATGTTTTTATATGGCTACTACACAATATATGCGATATTTACCACATAAAACATTTTAAAGTGAAATATTTGAAGTAATTGGAGCCCTGAAAATAATTCATTATAACATGGATTTTTTGTCATTATTTTTTTTTTTGAGCAATGGCAAAAAAAGAAAAATGAAGAAAGACAAAAGAAAAAAAAACAGCCTGCATGGCAGCTTTTGTGTCAACATTGCAACTTTTTCTCGTTAGATTTCACCTCATTCCACTTTTTTTAATGTTCTTTTTTATTTTTACAGTCGTATTTCCCGAATGTGTGGCGGGCCAGTAAACAATTAGCTGCGGGCCGCAAATGGCCCCCGGGCCGCACTTTGGACACCCCTGACTTAAGGTATTCATGTGGGATTTCCACGAGCGTCTGTACATGTAGAAGAAGGAGAAATACAGACATGTCTGGATGACTTGCCTCCATATTTTCAGCTCTGGTTGTTATGAAGCTGGCTGTGGCGCGGTCTTTCTGGCGTCACTTCCTGTGTGGGCGCGGTCTTTCTGGCGTCACTTCCTCTCTGAACTCGGTTTGTAAACGATCAATGAGTCCATACAAAGTGCCGGAGATTCAAGAAAAACACAGCGGACTTACCCGTGTAAAAATTTGTCCGAGGAGGTTTAGTGTGGTTGAAATGGCGCTTAGGCTAAATAATTATTGGTTTAAGGCAGTGGTGTCTAAAGTGCGGCCCGGGGGCCATTTGCGGCCCGCAGGTCATTTTTTAACGGCCCCACGGCACATTTTAAAAATACGATTGAACATTTTTTAAAGCGTAAAAAGTGGTATAGAAGAGCAAACAGGGGAAATGTAACAAGAAAATGTTGCAATGTTTACTCTAATAACACAAAGCTGCCATGCAGGCTGTTTCTTTCTTTAGAAAATAATAATGAATCAAAATCAATGTCATTATGAATTATTTACCTATTCAAGGCTCCAATTACGTCACGTTAAATATTCCACTTTGAGATATTTTTTGGGGAAAATGTAGCATATTTTGTGTTTGCTATATAAAAAACTGAGCTGTTTTTTTTTTAAAGGAAGGCCTAAAACGAACAAACAAAAAACATAAACAACAATAAAACGTATAATTGACGGATAGATCTGAAGTTGATCTCGAGATTATTGTGTTAAAAGTAAACAGTAAAAAAAAATGTATAATTTATTTTTTAACACTTTAATGAGTATGACCCTTTTGGATCCCCAATAATTTTAGTGTGATTTGTTTTTAAGTGTCATTGCTCAAAAAATAATAATGAATTAAAATCAATGGTATTATGAGTTATTGACCTTTTTAAGACTCAAATTATTATATCATCTCAAATATTCCATTTAAAAAAATTATTGGGTGAAAATATTGCATATTTTGTGTTTTTTCCATACAAAAAACGTGTTTTCTTTGACAAAAAGAGCATAAAACTTGAATCTTTAAAAACATTATATTGACAGATAGACCTAATGTTGATCTAGAGATTTAAAACTTGAATAATAATAAAAATAATAATACTGAATAATGACACATTTTTAATATTTTTTGGACCAAAACCCTTTGGGGTCCTCTGGGACCAAGCCTGAGTGGAGGCCCAAATGTATATTTGTTATACATATATTGTATTGGTTTTTAAAATGAAAAATATCAAAATGGCTTGCTTTGATTTGTCAGTGTGCGGCCCTCAGTGGAAAAAGTTTGGACACCCCAGGTTTAAGGGGTTAAACGACTTAGTGTAGACATGGCCTCAGAGTTGTGTGCTGCATGTCAATAACATGACAAAACGCCACAGGTTTGACCATATCATATGAGGCCATAAATGTGCAGGGAAATGAGCGTCTCCATGGTGACAGCCGGTATACACCTGAAAACCTCATTGAAATAGGGTGGTCTGCATCACTTTTGCACTATCAATTGTACACACAGTCTTAGAAGATCACCCGCTACATGCCCACCAAAAGTACACACAATTTTGTAGTTTGCACACACTATTTAGCACTTGTTATTTGGATCTCAGTAGATCGGGCCCTCATTATTTTCCTCTCTGCTTACTAATATGCATTTTCAACACGAACCAATGACTGTCGATGTCCAAGTTGCTATTAAGTGGTGATAACAGTATCCTATCAGGGGCGTGCACATTATGGTGGATGGGGTGTGCCAGCACTTGGACACACATTGCTTACACAGATAAACACATTTAAAAGTCACTGAATTGGCTTTACGATGATTCCCAAAACCAACAAAAAGAACAATCTTCAACGCCATATACAGTATAAGTTGCAGTCGGGTGAAAAAAAATCGATGTCTTCAGTGTGTCATTTTCATCGAGCCAATTAGGTTTCATGTTACTTAGCGAAACCTTTATGCATTCACACACAGCAACAACAGGATGCTGAGAAAGGTAAAAAAATATTATACATCATTTTGTGGCAGCATCAAACTAAATTATATTTAAGTTTCACTTTTGCATAGCACATGATTGTGGTGCGTTTAAAGGGGAACTGCACTGTTGGGGGAATGTTGTCTACTATTCGCAATCCTTATGTGAGACGAGCACACATATGTTTTTCTTTTTTTATGCATTCTATTTCGTAAATAAATGCGTGTAAAAGTCAGCTAACAATGGAGGTAATGGGATTCGCTGTATTCTGCCTATAAAGCTTTATAAAAACATCCACAAAAAAAAATACCCATCAATGTTTTAAGGCTGTAAGTATATATGTAATGTAGTAACAGGCACATTCACAACAACATGTAATATTTACATATTTCGCTTATTTTAAGCATACGGCAGTGTATTATTTTTACAGACACATTACAATGTTCACTTTTCCCTTCAACAACAACTACTACTACTTCTACTCATGCAGACTTCATAAGAGACAACAATGACTATTTTGGGACAAATGATGGTCCAGAACCTTATATTTTTGAGCCTGAATATACGGACGGTGAGCTACAAGTTTTAGAAGCTGAAGCTTAGTGAAAGACTTAAGTATCATACAGCAGTATTACCAAGTGCTGAACAAGATATAGAAACTACGAACATAATAAAACACACACTTACTGTACAATGTCTGCTCTTACTGGGATGCTAACTGAAGGGATGCTTAAATGTTCACGTTTAGATGAAGAATTCATCATAATCCTTACAAAGGTTTGAAGGAAAACTGCACTTTTTGGGGGGAATTTTGCCCATCATTCATAATCCTTACGTTAGACAAAAAACATATTTTTGTCTTTTTTTATGAATTCGAAGTTGTAAAATATGGCAAGTGCGAGGTGGTTAACAATGCAACTAATGGGAGTAGACTATTACGCCCATAAAGCCCTCGAAGAAAATATCTAAAAAACGTCAACAATACTCCATTTACATATCGTGACCTGAATATTAACAAAGTATTAGCGATATTGTTGTTAAAAGCACTAATGCAGACAAGCTGTTTTTAGCAGCGTCGTGATCACAGAGCGCTAACCAGCTTATGCTGCTATATTGACATATTGAGCCGGTGAGCGGCTGCATTGCCTCTGAGTTGGTGAAAGTTAATTCTAGATTGCAAATCATTATCTTGTATAGTAGAAAGTTGTGGCCATAAACTAAGAAGTTAGTGAAGTTTGACGTCCAACATGGACTCAAAGATGGCGAAAAAGACATGAAAACGTGTTTTTTTTAATGCATTCTAAATATTAAATAAACGTAAATAAATGTTCGCTTACAGGGGAGCCAATGAGAGCTCCACTAATCCGCCCATAAAATCCAATAAATAACCATTCAAAAACTGCAGACAATACTCCATTTACATTTCGTGATTTGAATATTGACCAAGTATTAGTGATATTGTTATTATGAGCGCTAACGCAGACAAACTATTTAGAGAGGCGCTGTGATTACTTCCGTGTCTCCCTATGTTTACGTCATCGAGTGGTCTGCTGCTCCTCGCTTCCTGCAAGTTTATTATAGATCATAAATCACGCTTCTCACCTGGACAGAAGAAGTGTGAGTAGGTATTCCCACAAGTTGGTACACTTTGACAGCCACATAGAACCCGAAAATGGCGAAAAATGGAGAGAACGAAACAAAACGACCCGCTCCTTTGTGAGGATTATGAGACATTCTTCATCTAAGTGGGACTATAAATGGGAATACATGAACATCCCAGCAGTCGGCATCCTAATGACAGCAGACCTTGTACAGTAAGTGATGTTTTATTATGCTTGTTGGCTCTCATAAAATCTGCAGTGAGTAATAATTAGTGATGAAGAATCAAATGTTGTGATGCGTTTTTGAAATTTGATTAAATGTTATTATAAATGTTACTACATTACATATACACTTACATCATGTATATAAAACCCTAATGATGTTTGGATGTATTTTTAAGGGCTTTATAAGGGGAATTGGGTGAGTCCCATAGGCTCCATTGTAAGCAAACTTTTGATCGAAAAAAAACTAAAGAAAACACTGTTGTGTTGTTGCTTGCTACAAAAAAGGAAAGTTGTCACTCTACAAGGCAAAACTGTCGTCTTTCTCACGAGTCAAGTTAAGTGAGTATTGATGGACGATAAAGCAGGAGACGCTCCGCTGTGTTGCCGCTCAGCAGCCGTTACGTATCTCGAATTGCTCCTCCTTCTCTGGAAGGACAGAGTAAACTGTTTGTGGCTCGCTTAACTAGAGCTCCCCTTTTTACGCGATTACACGTGGACTCACCAGCTCTCGAAAAAGTCAGCGCTACTCTGCAACAGAACGGCGGTGGGGATTGCCCTGACGGCGCCATTACGCTGCCGTTATCCAATGGAAATCCCGGATCAGGGTTGGATAGGGGGGACCTTCAGGAGTCTTGCGTATGGGCGCCCCACAGTTTGGTGCTACGTCCCTGCATGTAGACCAGGGGTGGGCAATTAATTTTTACCGGGGGCCGCATGAGCAACCCGAGCACTGCTGGAGGGCCACATCGACAATATTTCAATTAAATTTTGCTCAATATTATTTTTGATATATACCGTAAGATAAATAATAATAATAATAATAATAATAATAATAATACTTTCATTTAACCAACTTAACTTTATACCAAAAGCACTGCTTTGGAAATCATTTGTACCCCTTTCAGAGATCACATTTAGTTCCCCTTAAACATCCTCATGTTGCACAATGAAATGTAAGCATAGGATGAAGTGTGCATTCCTGTAACTTTCTCTAGTAACAGCATTCCATGATTAATATCAATAAATTAACATTAATAACAAATGACAGTAAAATAAGCACACGTATGACTGAGGAGTCATAGTGTAACTTTGTGTGGTGTTTGAGTTGTCCGACTTTTTGTGTGGCCATAAACGCACCAGTGGTTTAGTGCTATGCGTGTTGGTGACAGATGACAAGTTGGTTTTGGCCTGGTTTGTACGGCAGAAAATGACTAGTTTTTCGAGATAGAATTGTTTTACTCATGTTTTTGGTGTGGTTATGGCCGAATATAAACAGTTTTGCTCAATAAAGTGATCGATATAATTCCTGGCCTCGAAGCATCTCGATAGACGTTACAATAATTGAACGGTGTTGACGAACACCGTTAGGGCCGCTTGTTGTCACTGTCACTCAAAGTTGCATTGCAAAATTACACAGAATAAATGTGTTTATTTTGTTTAGAATTCAGATGGGATTTGATTTGGTGTGTGGCATATATTTGCTGTGCGCAGAGGATGCTTGAGCAGTGCGCAATTGCGCAGGCGCGCACCTTAGAGGGAACGTTGTTTGGCAGTCCATGTCTTGTTGAAAACACGCCATTCGTCATCAACTTTTCTCTTTTTAGCGTCTCGGGTGTAAACCGTGCATCACTTGTCGCTGCATGTGCACCTTCACTCACAGGTTACACACGGACATACGCCCATAAATAACACTTTTCAAAATAAAAGCAGCACAGTTATATTGTGCACACGACATAGATGTTTTTTCAACTTTATTTTGTAATTTGTGATTGCAGCTGTTCACATTCACTCACAATCCTGCACATGCATACGTCCACACGGAAGTAATACAAATAAGGCTTTTCAAAACAAAAGCAGCACCGTTGTATTGCACACTCGACATAGATACTTTTTAAAATTGATTTTGTAATTTATGATTGGCCTCACGCGGGCCGTACAGGGACGCACAAAGGGCCGGATGTGGCCCGCGGGCCGCAAAATGCCCAGGTCTGATGTAGACGAATACATATGATCAGGTTCACTGCAGTATTATTAGTATAGTATTTTCAATTCTGTCTCGTGGGGGAGCATGACAGCAAATAATTGAGAAGCATTGATTTACAGCTCCTGGGTTCGATTGTTGCGGAAAACCATGTTGTGAGTTGTCCAGTGAAAGGTTGTACAAATACTTTCAAGTTAGAATCCTCAAGTACCACTCAAATGTCTCAAAAACACAGGCATTTTGCAGATACTAGTATTGGTAACAGGGCAGCTGTCACGGCGGGGGTTCGCAGCTCACTACGGTTCGTTCTCCCAATGCAAACTGACGGCTCCGGACTAGGCGTGAAGGTAGGATTTGATTTATGAAACATAAATCACCCAACTACCAAAACACAGGCAAAGAACAAAAAAAAGGCAAGCGTGCCTAAAACACGTGAAGCTAGGACTTAGCATAGGCTATGGCATGGAATAAACAAAACTTACTTGGCATAGGCTTGACGCAAACAATGAAGCCAGAATGAGTGATCAACAAAGGCAGACTTAAATAGTGGTCTCTTGATTAGACACAGGTGTGTCCCGAACGCAAGAGGCAGGTAAAAATCATAGGTTGCCATGGAAACTAAAACAAACAAGGGTGCACAAAAACAGGAACTGAGTCTTAATCTAACAGAAAATAACAAAAAACATGATCCAGACCACAGATCATGACAGAAACTGTAAGCGCTTGTACCTAACAGTGAGAAGGTCTTGGGTTCGATTCCCGGGCTAAGGGGTCTTTCTGTGTGGTGTTCTCCCCGTGACTGCGTGGGTTCCCTGCGTGTACTCGGGCTTTGTCCCACCTCCAGACACGCATGTGGGGATAGGCTGATTGGCAACACTTAAGAGCAGTAGATAATGGATGGCCGGATGATTTACAGGTCAAAAACAAAAAATGTGAATATAGTGCAAATGTCTATGTTGTTTTCAGCAATTCAACTCAAAATGTGAAATTAATAAGGGGGTCAAAAAATATATTTTTGAATGAATCATTATTCTTATTTGTAACAATTCTTAATCGATTAAAAACATTTTTATTTTATTTTTCAAATCTGTCCTGTCTAGTCACTCAGTGAAACCATATTGTTGATATAGATGCCTATCTGCTGGAGAGATTCACTTTGTCTTATTCGTATTTACATTTATTAAATGTTTGGGAAGCATTTTGGTAAACAAAACCAGTTTTCTTTTAAGTAACATAAATATGGATCAGGGCTGTTTGTCTATTTTATGGAGAATTGTAGTTAATCATAGAACTGGCACCCAATGTTATTAAAAAAGTATTAATCTGGAATCAAGAATCGATTCTGAATCGAATTGTTTCCCCCATGAATGGAATCGAAACGTGTGGTGCCCAAAGATTCTCAGTCCTAATATACACTATATTGCCAAAAGTATTTGGCCA